>NW_006408768.1:1718276-1718759 GCF_000296735.1 Chrysochloris asiatica | reverse complement strand
ATAGAGTTTCCAAGGAGCAGCTGGTGGGTTTGAACTGCTGATCTTGTGGTTAGTAGTCCAATGCTTATCCTATAACACCATACCAGGACTGTGACCTGTATTGGTTTCCATGTAGTGGCTGGTGGATTTGAACCACTGATTTTGCAGTTGACAGTCTTGTTTATCCTATAGTACCACATCAGGACTCCAGAAATCTAAATTCAGGGCAGTAACTCTGTCTGACTTCTCTGAGGGAAGACCATATCTCCAGCATTCTTTGTGCCCTGTGTACAGGTGGGATCTATATTTCCCACAATGGTGCTTACTTCTGTACCTAATTATATATATATCAAGAGTGGCTGGATTTAAAATAAAACAACAGGCAACCACCACAGTGTGACCAACTGACAAACAAGTTTAATGGAAATTAAGATATGAAAAATACATTGTTATTGTTGTTGTTAGGTATTATACAAAGTAGGGTGGCTGTGGAAGTTTGCCTTT
>NW_006408768.1:1701275-1717926 GCF_000296735.1 Chrysochloris asiatica | reverse complement strand
TCAAGCTGACATCTTTGCTCTTCAACACTTTAAAAAGGTCTTGTGGAGCAAATTTGTCTAATGCAATACATCATTGATTTCTTGACTGTTGCTTCCATGAATGTTGATAGTTGATCAAAGAAGAATGAAGTCCTTGACAACTTCAGTCTTTTCTCTGTTGATAAGAATGTTGTTTATTGTTCCAGTGTTGAGGATGGATTCAATGTTTTCAGACCTAGGTTAAAAATACAGTTCTTTAAGTGCCCACCATCCTACCCTCCCTTACCCCCTCATCCACACAAAAAAGAAAACAACCCTACAGCAGTAGGGAAACAATTGTTTCTTGGTTTTCTTATGCCCTTGTGGGCTGGTTAAGAGCATCTTGGAAGTTAGCTGCAGACATCTTTACCTCAGTTTGCTAAGGGTGAAATAGCACTTCTAAAAACAGTATTATGTGAAAAAAAGAGAAAAAGAAAAAGGAAGCTTGAAGAATGTTACTTATGAACCAACACTGCCAGGATGTATAACTTCACAGATTTAATTCTACCGATAATAGACAATGCTATCTTTAATTGGCTTTTAATCTCCAGGAAGGGCACATTGTATAGCACTGCATAGCACTCCAGAGCAGGCCCAGTTGATTGTGCTGTCTTCATTGTTACCTTCTGTAGAGGAATCAGTAACACCAGCAGCAGGGCAACTGAAGGGAATTCAGCCTTCCCTTATGATAGACTCAGCGTATGGTGAGTTCCTGTCTTGGTAGATAGGAAAGTTTCTATTTCTTGTGGCCTCTCAGTTGCTACTTTAATGTTGTCTTGCATTGATGGTTCCATGGTAAAATTTTTGCCTTGCATGAGAAAGACCCTAGTTTGATTCCCAGCCAGTGGCACTTTATGGTTACCAGTAGAGGTTGTGTATTGCCATAATGCAGAGCAGGTTTCAATGGAGCTCCCAGACTTAGCTGGATTAGGAAGAAAGGAATTGCAGAAAGCCCTATGGATAACAATGGTTAGTTCCCTAGCTGTCATGGGCATGGTGCAACACCAGGCTGCATTTTGCTCCATTGTGCATATGGGGTCACCAAGAGTCAGATGACTCAAGGACAGCTACCAACAACCACCAATAGCATTATTTTTTTTCAAGATAAATTATTTATGGAGTAAATAGAAGTACATACAAGCATAATATGAAATAAAAAAGAATTCCCTCCCTTAAGAGAAATCATCTGATTCTGAGAAAACTGATATATTTCAGAAGCAAGTTCAGCCAACTCTCTCAAAGCCAAAAACAGGTAGTTACCACTGTGTGGAACCTAGAGGGATGAGGAGAACACATAAAAACCATCAAACAGAAAGCACAGGAAGTCCTTAAAACAAAACTCCTGCCCACCAAAATGAAATATTCATTGTTGTTAGGTGCTGTCCAATCCATTCCAGCTCAACAACCCTATCTATACACAATAGAACACAAAACTGTCCATTCTCACAATTGTTGTGTTACATTTGTCAATCTGTGCAATGCAACACTAGAATATAAAGCAAGTAAACAAATACTTCTGAAGATAATGCTTCATCTTGGCTAAGTATTGGAACATCTTTTTATAAATGAATGGAGTATAATACCTACTCCCCTTCTGCAGTGCTATCGTTACGGACATTTGCAATTAGGGGAGTTACTACCATTGTGTCAATCCATCCTGTTGAGGGTCTTCCTCTTTCTCAGTGACCCTCCACCAAGCATGGTGTCCTTCTGCAGGCACTGATTCCTTCTGACAACATGTCCAAAGAATGAGAAATGAAATCTCACCATCCTTGATGCTAAGGAACATTCTAGCTGTACTGCTTCCAAGACAGACTTGTTTTTAATTCTGACAGTCCACGATAGTTTCAATACTCTTCTTCAACACCAAATGCATCGATTCTTCTGTGATCTTCCTTATTCCTATTCACTGTCCAACTTTTACATCTTTATAATGTGATTAAAAACACCATGGCTTGGATCAGGTGTACCTTTTAGTTTGTACACTGATTGCTTGGATTCCACATTGTTGTTGTTGTTAAGTGCCATAGAATCGTGTCTGACCCATAGCGGCCCTGTATAGGGTTTCCAAGGAGTGACTGGTGAGCTTGAACCACTGACCTTGTAACTCAAACTGACTTTGCATTCTAGGGTATTCATCCACAGTGCCACACTAGGACCAGAAAGAGCAAGTTAAAACCACAATGAGATGCCATTCCACAGCTATTAAAATAAAAATTTAATAGACTAACCGAGTGTTGGTGAAGATTTGTATGAACTGGAGGGAATGTAAAAATTTCTCACTTTGTGAGAAATACAAACAACAAAAACTAGCAACTTCTTTAAAAAGTTAAACATACACATTCATAAAGTTACACTACAAGAATTTACCCAAGAGAACTTAAAGCGTATGGCTTGTACAAAGACTTGTACATGAATGTTCATAGCAACTCTAGCCCCAAACTGAAAAATGATCAAATGTTCATAACTAATGAATAGATAAATGTGAACTTTTATTACATGCAATACTATGGATGAATTTCAAAATAATTATACTGAATGAAAGAAGCTAGACCAGAGAGAGAGAAAAAAAAAAATAAAGAGAGGGAGAGGAAAAAGAGAGCAGGGGTGAGGAAATACATTTTGTGTGATTCTATGTCTGAGTGTGGACTGAGGGAAGGAGGGATCATGGAGAAGTTTGTTGGGATAATGGGTATATATGTATGTTGTTGTTGTTAAGTGCCATCAAGTTGGTTCCATCTCATACTGACCTGTATAGGGTTTCCAAGGAGCGACTTGTGGATTGAACTGCCACCTTGCAGTTGAAATTGACTTTGTTGTCCAGTGCATTAGCCCACAGCACCACACCAGGACTCCATATGTGTATGTATGTGCATATATATGTGTGTGTGTATGATTTGTACTGTAGAATCATAAGTGAATGGCCCACCAGCTGGTCCTCAGAAACCCTATACAGGGTCACCATGAGTTAGAACTGGCTCGATGGCACTAACAACAACAACAGTGATCTCAACCTGTTTGAAGCATTGTTGTTGTTATGTGCTGTGGAGTCAGTTCCGACTCATAGTGACCTTGTACAGGGTTTCAAGGCTGTAAATCCTTACGGGAGCAGAAAGCCTCGTCTCTCTCCCGCGGAACAGCTGGTAGTTTCGAACTGCTGACCTTGCAGTTCACAGCCCGATTTGTACAATTTGATAAATTTTTATTTGTGTATCATTACAATAAGATTATGTATATATTGTTGTTGTTGTTAAGTATCAATACTTTTTATACTCATAGTGATTCTGTATAGGTTTCCGAGGAGTGGCTGCTAACCTTGTGGTTTGCAGTCCAGTGCTGATCCACAGCACCACACCAGAAATCTTAAGATCATTGTATGTCAATTATATTTCAATAAAACCAGTTGCCTAGTTGAGTAAACTCCAATTCATGGCAACCTTATATGTGTCAGACTAGAACACTCCATAGGGTTTTCAGTGGTTGATTTTTTTTTTTTTAATTAGAACACCAAGTCTTTCTGAGCTAATTCATTATAATTAATTCAGTATAATTATTGTGGGCTAATGCACTGTCTCCAACCTTTGGGTAGACACTGAGGGACTTCATATATCAAGAAAGCTGTTAAAAATAAGCAAAGTGAAGGGGGAAAGGGAAATGTTAGTGACAGGAAATGAAGGCAAAGGAAGAGAAGAGGAAAAGGAAGCAAACAAAAGAGAGAAAGAAAGTGTAAGAGGTTGGACTTAAATTCAGAGACCTTTACTGAGACCTTGGATCTGTCATTTACTGGCTGTGCATCTGTGAGTAAACTGTATAACCTCTCTAAGCCTCAGTTTTCTTTTTCATAAAATGAGGTACATGATACCACTTCCTACATTGATATTGTATATAAAAGTTTTTGCTGTTTCAAAATACTCTAAATATTACACAGAGACAAACTTCAGAAATCGGGGGGCATTTCTTACCACTTTGTGGGGAAGTATCAGAAGCCCTTTGGAGTAGGGGATGTTAACACGGTGTGAGGTGGAGAGGAGCAGCAGTGATGTTCTCTTTGGCTGTGGGGTGGAAATAGAACCTGAAATGTGTTAGGATGCTGTTTGTACAGGAAGTTACTGAACAGCCTCCTGTTTGGAGTCTATAGGTCCCAGCATGCAGTGCTACAAAAAAGGCAGAGCTTGCAAGGATGTGTCATTTCTGTGCACTGCCATAATGGAGGAATTGAAGCAGAAACAGGCAATAAATTCTTAATGCATTGCACACATTATGCATCATGTTATTTTTAAACAAAGGTAACCATGAGTTTTCCCTGTAAATGAGAATACTTTTCGGTTTTCAAAAGCATGGCTAACTATTGCTTGGATAACATTAAAAACTTCTATTAATATAAAAGAGTCTGTAAAGAAATTGTTTTGAAAACATGCATGCACTATTTGAAAAAATAAAAGTCATTTTCCTTTCGATTAAACATCTACTCTTTGACTGGTACAGAGCATAGAATAGATGCAGAGTGGTAAGCCACTTAAAATCGAAATCAGACTTTAATAAGCAAATGCCATGTTTCATTTAAAACCTTCTCTTTACCTCCTTTTTTTGTGCTGTCAAGTGAGAGAAAAGCTAGCATTATAATTACACGTTACACATCTACCTCCTCGCCTCAGATGATCTGCAAACACATGCGATTTTCCATACCTTTCCCTCTTTTTCTCACTACCCCACTTCTTCCTCCTCTGCTGCCCCCCCCCCATACCCTAGCTTTCTTCCTCCTTAAGGAACTGACAGAATGATGAAACTCTGTTGATGAAGCCTCTGAATGGTGGTGACCCTTATTAATTTAGGGGTGACAAGCAAAAAATTAAATTAAATAGATGACTTCAGTGCAAGCTGTTTTTCCCTGTGGAGCATCATCCTAGCCTGGCTGCGTAGAAAATTAGGGGACGCGTTCCCCTGCTTGGCAGAGCATGAAATCAGCTGGGACATGGTTGTTTGAGATTCCCCGAGGACTTTTCTCACACTGGGTCACTGTATTTCCCACACAGCCCTGCAAGGATCCTCACCCCTCATAAAAAACTTGGTATTAACAGGAATCACAGGCCTTCTTTCAGATATATTTTATGGTAGCTTCTTTTTTTATTTTTATATTTACAACTATTAACTGAACTGTTGCACATGAAATATTAAGCGAACAGAAACCAATATGGATTATTGGAAGTCACCACTGGGAAGTATCCTTGTCAGGGAGATAATGTAAAAGTTCATGAAGTGAACTAAAACATCATTTGAATTCTTTTTTCCTGAAGTGATATAAATAAATAAATACAAGGGGGCTTTAAAAAAGTTTGGGGATAATTGGAATGAAAAGATAATGGAATTCTTTTTTATAATTAAATTTTATTTCAATAATCTTTTAATAATGTGTATTTATTTATATAGAGAGATAGATAGCTCTCATCCAGCCCTCTGTGACGCATGGCAGTCTAATTGTACGACAGGGAAGAATGCTGCTTGCCTGTGTCAGTCTCACCATCATGGCGTGTTTGAGCCCACTGTGGTGGCTGCTGTGGCAGTCCATCTCACCGAGGGCCTCCTCTTAGCAGGTGTCAGCCAATAAACTGACAGCTGGAGGAAGAAATGAAGCTATTGCCCCTCCCATTTGAAACCTCCCTTTAGAGGACCTGAAGGAACCTGGCTCATGGAGCCATGCACAATCTGCCCCAGCCATCGTTGGAACATAGTGAGGGATGCGTGAACCCGTTGCTTTAAGGTGACTCTGATTCATTATGAACCCACGTGTGTCTGCGTGGAATTGTGCTCCATAGGGTTCTCAATGACTGCGCGTCTGTAAGGAGATGGCTAGAACTTTGCTTGAAGGTACCTCTGACAGAAAGTTCTTCCGTCTTTTAACTCATATCAACTTGTCAGGGTTTAAACCAGTTGATAATATTCTGTATTCTGGAACCTTTGAAAATAAATCAGATTCTATTTCTGCTTGAAAAATCTCCCCTCTAAGTTTTCTGAACAGTTCACATGTCTCCAGTAAATCTTTAATGAGTTAAAAATTCTCTCTTAGATTCCACACTAAATCTCCCTGAGGGAATTCCTTGTCTGAAGTCAATTTCTAGACCAGAGTGGAACAGCGCCACAGGATTTCCAAGCTGTAAATCTTTATGGGATCAGAAAGCCTCATCGTTCTTCTGAGGAGCAGCTGGTGGATTTGAACTGCTAACCTTTCTGCTAGCAGCCCAATGTGTAACCCACTATACCATCAGGGCTCATTTTTACATATAGTTAAGTGCCATTGAGTTTGTTCCAACTCATAGTGACCCAGTGTCAGGTTTCCAAGGAGCTGCTGGTGAGTTTGAACATCAACCTTGTGGTTGCAGTCAGTTGAGTGCTTATCCTCCGCATTAGTAGGCCTCCATAAATGTTTGAATTGACAAAATGCTGACACCAATTTAAGTCTCAATTTCATGGAAATTTTACTGACAACAGTGTTCTCTGCAGATGCCACTGTCTGCAGATTGGAATAGCAGTGATTCTTCGGATTGTTTGGATGCTGATAACATCTATAGGGGTTGATTTTAAACCATTACTTTAACCTCTTGTCTCCTCCTAGATTGGTTGACTCAGGCTTCCTGAGTGGAATGTTCTTTTTCTCTTTTTAATTTGCACAGTATCCAGAGTACAAGTTCTTGGGAAAAATGTTTTGCTGTGTAAACCAACCGAAAATTAAAGATCTAGGAAGCATGTCTGAGTGCTGAGACAAATGCACATTCTTCTATCCTCCCTCACTAGTTGATGAGAACAACTAGAAATCTTAGTTGTAGTTAAGTTGATTTTAATTAATTGATTTATGTTATTAACCAGTTCAAGGAGCCCAATGGTTAAGCACTCAACTGCTAACCAAAAGGTGTGTGGTTAGAATCCGCCAGCAGCGGATCTGGCAGTCTGCCTCAGGAGCACTGTTGTTAAGTATCACTGAAGCTGTTCCTACTCATAGTGACCCTGCATAGGATTTCCCAGGAGCGGCTGATGAGTTTGAACTGCTGACCTTGTGGTTCATAGCCCAGTGCTGATCCTACAGCGCCATACCATATAGCAGGCAGAATGATGACAGCTCTTTAGATATTGTCAAACATCTTAAGGTTGCTGGGCCTGGAGGCTCAGCACCAGAGTCTCGGGGGATACCGTGTTCAGTTGCCATAACATAGTCCCCAGTCCCCAAAGACAATGTTCTACATCCTACTTTGGTGAGTAGCATCTGGGCTCCTAAAAGCTTATGAGCGGCCGTCTGAGATGTAACATTGGTCTGTCCATGTGTGGAAGAAAGAAGAGTGATGGGAATTGAAGAGGCTTGGAATCAATTAGTCCAAAGAACAAATGAAACATGTGAACATGAGTCTCCAGGACTCTGAGATGAGAAGAACTAGATGGTGCCCAGCTACCACTACAAACTGCTCTGAAAGACATCACACTAGAGAGGCCCAGATAGAGTGGGAGAAAATGTGGAACAAAACTCAAAATTATTATGTTTTTTAAATGACTGGTTTACTGGTTAGGAAGAGACCGGAGGAACTCAAGTTCTCCAATCTATGACACTATAGACCCTCGACCACCCTCATGGACCAACTTTCAGCCAAGCAGCAGATAATTTATATAGGAGGGACAACAACACTAGGAAAGGCAGCATTTAATCAAAAGGGCAACATTTTCGTAAGAAGAAAGTAGAGAAGGGCAGGGAAAATGAGTGGACTGGAAATCGGAACCACAGGAAGGAAGCAGGATAACTGTTGTTGCATGGAGGGGATAGTAATCATTAAGTTGAAACAGAGTGTATGATTTGCTGAATGTAAAATGGATTATCTTGTCTGTCTTTACTGAATTCACAATAAAAAGTTTGAAAACAAGCTACCAAGAAAACCCTATGGGGTAGTTCTAGTTTGTCGTATGTTGTTGTTGTTGTTATGTGCGTGGAGTCAGTTCCAACTCATAGTGACCCTGTACAGGGTTTCCGAGGCTGTAAATCTTTACGGGAGCAGAACGCCTCATCTTTCTCCCATGGAACAGCTGGTAGTTTTGAACTGCTGACCTTGCGGCTCGCAGCCCGATTCGAAACCACTACGCTACCAGAGCTCCTTAGTTTGTCGTATAGTGGCTCTATATTATTGTTATTGTTAAGTGCCTATGAATTAGAATCAGCTCTATGGCACACAGCCAGCAAACATTAGCGAGTTCATTTTTATTTATTTCAAGGAGATATCATATACATGGATATGAAATTGTATATTTTTCTCTTAGCTTTTTGTTGCTTATGTGGCAGCAGATAAAATTGTAACAGCCAACAATTTAATAAAACAAATGAGAATAGAATTGGATAGGCATTAGTGTACATTGGCATAGAATGGTTTAGTATTCTGACATGAAATGGTTTCAATTATATATATTAATCTGCACTTACTGTATACCAGACTATTACATACCAGTTATGGTTGTAGGAGCTTGTGTACATAAATGTACACATAGACAAAAGCTTGTGACCTCATGGGGCTTATTCTCATGGAGGAAGAGAGAAAATGAATCGTAAGCATAGGAGGTAAATGAGATGGTGTGCAAAAGGCAGATAAGTGCTATGGCTAAAAAGGAAAGTGGCAGAAGGTAATTAGGTGTCAGAGGTGGGAACGGCTGCAATTTTAAATACGATGCTCAGGGTAGGCCTAATTGAGTTATAATTGGAACACAAATTACAGGAGGTGAGGAGGTTTGCCATGTGCGTGTCTGAGGAAGAACATTCTAGGCAGAGGGAACAGGCAAGTGCAATAGAATGAATTATAGGAGTCTGGAATGGTGAGGAGGGGTGTCCAGTGAAATGACTGGGGAAGTAAGGGTCTGAGAGGGAAAATGGGGTCAGTTTCCACAGCAAACACTTCTGGGTCATTGCAAGGAATGTGGCTGCTATGCTGAGAGAAAATGGAAATCTCTAGAAGGTTCTAGTGAGCCCTGGTGTGACAATGCAGGATAAGCACTGGACTGCTAACTTCAAGGTCAGTAGTTCAGACCCACCAATCTCTCCTTCAAAATCCTATACAGGGTTGTTGTCAGTCAGAACTGACTCCACAGCACCTAACAACAGAAGGTTCTAGGCAGAGGACTGCCAGAGATAGACAGGTAGGTAGATCTATAGATAGGACATGCTGGTGATAATGGTGGTGTGGGTGGAGTCGGTTTTGACTCATATTGACCCTTCATAGGGTCTCTAAGACTGTAAATCTTTATGGGAACAGCAAGTCTCATCTTTCTCCCACAGAGCAGCTGGTAGATTCGAACTGCTGAACTTGTCGTTAGCAGCCCAGCACATAAGCCACTCAACCACCAGGGCTCCTTACAAATAGGACATTGTTGTTGTTGTGAAGCGCTGTCCAGTTGGTTCCAACCCATAGCAACCCTGTAAAGGGTTTCTGAGGAGCAGCTGGTGAGCTTGAACTGCCGACCTTGCAGTTCAAATGTCTTTGCAGTCTGGAGCAATAACCCACAGCACCACACCAGGACTCACACAAATAGGACATAGGTAGGTAGAAATGTATTTATTACACTGCATTTCTAGGGGTGAAAAAACAAAACTAGACTGTCATGTCATGAAGTCTGTACACTCCCCGGAAATGGAATTTCTGTTTTCCAGGGCTTCAGATCTGTTCATTCCACATCTACTTTCTGCTGAGAATTTGTATTTCCACCCCATCCACATTTCAACAAAATCCTTATCTATACACAAGAACCATCTGGGACCTATGTGAATTACCTGGAGATCTTGTTAAAATGTGGATTCTGATTCCGTGTATCTGTGGTGGAAATGCAAATTCTAAGTAGGGAATCAAATCAGAATGAACCAGTTGGGCCCACCCAAACCCTATATCATGGAGTTGATACGAACTCATAGCAATCCTGTGTAGGGTTTCCGAGACTACAAATCTGTAAGGGAGCAGACAGGGTCATCTTTTTCTTGTGGAGTAGCTGGTGGATTTGAACTGCCAGTCTTCTGGTTAGCAACCCAAAGCCTAGCCCACAGTGCCACCCTGCAATTTTCAATATGTTGAGACTAAAGAAGTTCCCTAGATGGACTCTTGAATTTTGGTATGGGTTTACTAAGCCTGAGTGAAAATAGGAATCACTTGGAGCTTTCCAAGGATTCTGTTCGTGAACTCTGTTGCTGACCCACACCTGTACCAATCAAAACGTGTATTTAAAAAAACCTGTGATTCTTCTTTGATCAGAAGCACATCACTGGCTCATAGGAAGGATTCAAATTCTCTTCCTGCCACTTCTCACCAAAAGGCAGAGGGTCCAGTCTGAACCTGAGCACAATGGCCCCCTTGCAAGATCGTGATGAGCAATTGGAAGCACACGTTGACCTCTCAGTACATGTTGTTGTTGTTGTTGTCAGGTGCCATCGAGTCGGAACTGACTCATAGTGACCCCATGCACAGCAGAACGAAACAATGTCCGATCCTGGGCCAACCTCACTACTGCTGCCACACTTGACGCCATCAGTGATGCCATCTGGCTGATCCATCTCTTTGTGTGTCTTCCTCTTTTTCTCTGTCCCTCCATCTTACCCAGCATGACATCCTTCTCCAGCGACTGTTCCCTCCTGACAATATGTCAGTACATAGGGGCTGCTAAGTCCTGGGGTTGCCTCAAGTGCAGCACCCCAGGCAAGGAAGCAACTGGTAAAGGATCCACAGAGACTGGTTTCCAAGGAAACGAGCTCTGCCCCACAGAAGCAGCTGTGATGTGTGCTAAATGTTGTCAGAGCCCTGCAGCCTGGTGAAATCAGTAAGCCCAGGTGCCCTTTGATCTGTTTAATTTTAGTGAAACACAGAAAGACATGTTAATTGCTTGACTCTCGGCTTCTGTGCCCCGAATGGGTCTGGGCCTCCCCCTTGTCAAGCTTTTGAACATAGTTGATGTCTCCTCAGAAATTCAGGGACCACAGGAAGAGCAAGGTTTCAGCCTGCCCTCTCTGCAGGGTGGATAGAAAAGAGCAGGACACTATTCATCTTGTTTTTCCTCTTCTTCCTCTTTTTTAAGTGAAAGATCACAAATAACCATCCTTCACAGTTTGAGAATCCTATAAGTAGGAACTACAGAAAATGATTGGACTATCTGTAGGAAAACTTTATAATTGTCAGTTGGAAAAAAAGGAAATAGGGCTTTTTGAGGTCAAGTGCTCTACTAATTTCTTTTAATGCTTTGACTTTAAAAATTGAACTGACATTGAATTGAGAGACTCAAGGCAAAAATACAAAGTTTTAGAAGCCTCCTCATATATTCTATTTTGTTGTTGTTGTTAAGTGCTGTCAAGTAGGCTCTGACCCCAAAGGACCCAATATAGAGTTTCCAAGGAGTGGCTGGTGAGCTTGAACCGCCAACCTTGCTGTTCAAGCCTACTTTGCAGTCCAGCACATTAACCCACAGTGCCACACCAGGACTCCGTATATTTTATGGTATAAAGAAAAATCCTGGGCAGTTCAAATAAAGATAGTTTTAAACATTGTAATAAAGCAATAGAATAAGATGTAAGAAAAGATGAAAGTAGCATTTTGGATTAGTTTAACTTTTGGTTTAGTTTAACCAGGTCCGTAGACGAGGGGGCAGAGTCACTGACTCCTGAACCACGTGGTCTGATAGTAGAAGTGAGTGTTTCTAATGTAAAAGAGAAGCACCATTTTCAGAAAAGGGGTGCCCAGGTCCTGGACTACAGATTTATTCTCTCTAGGAATATTGAGAGGGGAGGATCCAGGAAGGAGACTGCTCCTCTGTCCAGGGGTAAAGTGGTGAAGGCCTGCACACAGGAAGCCTTTGACCAGCAATAAATCATCACAATGACTTTTAACAGGAAAACAAATTTGGAAAAAACTTCCTTGTCATACCTGGAGTGTAGGGAAGATTCAAGTTGGTGTTTCTAATGTTGTCGCTAAATGCTGTCAGGTTGGTTCTGACTCGTAGCCACCCTGTCTAGTGTTTTTGAAGCTTTAGATCTCTGCCAGAGCAGAAAGCTTCCTCTTTTTCCCATGGAGCGGTTGGTGGGGCTCTTTAGTTATGAAGTTAAGAAGTTTGGGGAGAAGGCAGAAAGAACTTTACAGTCTCAATGTGGGAGGTGTTAGTGAATTGTGTCCCTACCTTACCCCCTAACTTGTATCCAGAGTTCTGGATACAACCTTGCTGAGTCTTTTATGATGGTATCAGGTGGTAATAGGGTAAATCCTGATTTAATCTGAATGGTATCCCTATAAGGCAGGCAGAGAGGAGAGAGGAAGGAAGGCAGCATGTGATGCTGCTGCATAAACCAAGGATCGCTGGGCACAACCAATAGCTTGGAGAGAACCCTGAGGAGGAGTCAGCACTGCCTGGACCCCCCCAAGACAGATTTCTGGGAAACAGTACTGGAGGCTTTTGTCGGTGGTGGTGGGAGATATAAGGGCTGCTGTCCATCCTGTGTCCAGAGACTTACAACTGCAGACACTTGTGCCCTGGATCCTTCATCCTGAAGCTGTTAATACTGGGAGTCGGCAGTGCATGTGTGCCCCTCTGTTACCTTGGCTAAAGGACAGATTAGGGTCGGGTGGACCCCCCTCCCAGGTGCCTGTAAGCCCTCAGAGCAGAGCTATGCGAGACCTTCCCTTCTGCCGATGCGCACTCTAATTACTCAGACTCTCCACTCACTGCCAGAGTTTCTGTTGGTTTCTTCCCCTTTGGAACAAATAAATTTCAGGGAGCAAAGTGGCTAATACGACTTTCTAGAACTGAAAAGTATCCTGATCCTGCCAATTATCCTCTATGTCTATAGAAAACATTGTGAAACACTGAAACACTTTAACACAAGGGGGCTGTTTGAATCTGGTTAGCTAGCCTTGGCCGACCCCTCACAGAGACGGTGCTTGGTAAGTGCTCATTACTTTACTGGAGCAGCTGACAAGGACATAGAGCAAGCCAGCTGCCACCCAGGCAACTGCAAGTCCTGGTGACCCTGAGTGTGTCAGACAACGGTGCTCCACAGGGCTTCCCATAACTGAGTTTGCCAAAGCTGTTCACCAGGACTTCCTTCCAAGGTACCTCTGGGTGGACTCAGACCTCTCGTCTTTTGGTTGGTAGTTGAGTGCTTAACTGTCTGCACCACAAGGGACTCCAGGACATAAAATAATGCCCCCCTGCTCCCTAAAATAAGTAAAAACAAGGAAATCATTCCAACTGTGGCAACTTCAGGTGTCATAGAGTATACCTACTCAACAGGGTTGTTCTTGACTGTGGTCTTTAGAGAAGCAGATTGCTGGGCCATTTCTAATCACCGACCTTTAGCCCATGAGTTGTGTCCGAATTGGGCATTGGTGGACTCTGCTTTGGCAATGCCACTTATCCTCTATAAGCCTTAATTAGGACCCAGGCCACTTGCCTTTTATGGAACAGTTGGGAAAGAATCACCAACAGAGTGAACCCCTTGGAAGATAAAGTGGTACTAGAAATATGCCACAGGGTGTCTTTGGCAGGGTTTGCTAGAGAAGCAAAACATATGAAACATATATGTATGTATGTATATGCTGTTTGAACAGAACATGGGAACACTGAATGGTTTAAAGTTAAAAAAGGTGTGCGACAAGGTTGTATTCTTTCACCATACTTATTCAACCTGTATGCTGAGCAAATAATCCGAGAAGCTGGGTTATAGGATATCATGTTTGGTAAGGTGGAGGGTCAGAAAAAAAGAGGAAGACCCCCCCCCCCAAATGAGATGGATTGGCCAACAATAGCAATGTAGGTATATAAGGAGTAGTTTGTTATCAAGGAAATAGTTTACAGTTGGAGAATCCTAGGCCTCCAGCAGAAAAAAGAGTCTTTCCTGCAGGCCCAAGGAAGCTCATAGCCAGCCACTCACCATGCTTTGTTGTTGTTAGGTGCCATAGAGTCAGTACCGACTCATAGCGACCTTATGCACAGCAGAACGAAACACTGCCCTGTCCTGGGCCAACCTCACAATTATTGCCACGCTTGAGCCCATTGATGCTGCCATTTTGCCAATCCATCTTCCTGGGGGTTTTCCTCTTTTTCTCTGACCCTCCACCTTACCAAACATGATATCCTTCTCCACCATGCCTACTCATAATCAATTATGATAGAGTTAACTATCAACTTCCAAACAACTGGGAATCCTGGCTCCATCAAGTTAACGCAGAACCTTAACTATGACACAGGGTAATAAAGTTTTAAAGTGAAATGGAAATGTCACATGGATGGGGACTGGATGGGCTAATTTCTTGGTAGCCTAGAAGAGCTGTTCTCCACAAGTGTGCACCAGCACTCCAGTCAGACAGCATCTTCATTGGAGTATTAATTACAGCACAAGTGGGAATTAAACTTGGCAACATGACAGACATGCTGACATCAGAGTTATTAAATTGAAAAGATTGCCATTCAAGTCAAATCAGATAATGCTATTACCATCATCTCTGGCACACTCAGCACTATAAAGAGGGCAGAGAAAATAAGCCCTAAGTCAAACAGCTATCCTGTAATCACCTTATTTTAGCATAAGATTAAATATGAAATCAAAGCAGGAACCACCTTGCCACTAACTGAGTCCTATCCAAATAGTGTGGGATACTGTGGGGTCAGCAGTGGACTGCTAACCTCAGTGTCAGTGGTTTAAACCCACCAGCTGCTCCTCAGAAACTATACACCGGGTTGCTGTGAGTCAGAACCAACTCTACAGCACTGAATAACAACAGCAAAAGTTGAGAAGGACTACTGGTGTAGTGCTGTAGGATAAGCACTGGATTGCTAAACGCAGGATAGGCAGTTCAAACCCACAAGCTGCTCCTTGGAAACCCTATATAGGATCACTGTGAGTCAGAACAGAACCGACTCAGGTGCACTTAACTACAAGATCATTTTTCCTGTTGACTAAAAGAGGAAAGTTCAAGAAGTAAATTATGCTAGGAGATTTTAGTCAGTGCTTTTAAAACTGTCTGGTGACACATGTGGTTAATTACTTGGCTGCTAATCAACAGGTTGGCAGTTCAAATCCATCCAGATGTACCTTGTGAGGAAGATCTGGCAATCTCGTTCTGAAAGATTGCAACCATTGAAAGTCTATACAGCACATATAGTTGTCATGAGTCTACTCCATGACAACTACTTTGGTTTATTTTTATTTTTTTCAAAATGCATACTTTGATTGATCATTCATCTAAGGAAATTTTTCTTTACATCTCTGTAGTATAAGAATGTCTCTAGGGATAACAGAAAATTGCTCTGGTAATGGGAGCATTCCCTCTACTCTTCTTGTAGCCCTGTGAAACTAGCAAAAGTCGAGGTCATGTATGGACAATAAAACTCTTTCCTTCAGACCTCTCGCACCTTGACCTTTCTCATATGCCCATAACTAGCCCCATTTCCTAAATCACTCTTGCTTGGTATGACCATAAAACCTGACATCATGCTCCGGCTGCCTCTTGCGGAGTCGGCAGTGAGTGTGGCTTTGGCTGAAAGCCCATTAGTAGACGGTGGAGGTAGTTTACTTGCTCAAGATTAAGAGTGGAACGATTTATCATGGAGTCCATGCTCCCCACTGGAGGGAATTACTCAGTTTTTTGTTTTATCTTATGGCTCCACAGTTTACAGCCAGTAGTCAGGTTTGGGATCATTGTCTGCATTTTTTATTGCAGAGGTTTCATGCAGTCCTCCACAGCCTGCCCATACTGTGATCATTGCCTCTGAGAGCTGAGCTACAACCCAAGGTTTCCTGGAATGTAATGTCCAGCTGATCACTGAAAATTCCTGGGGCCTGAGCAACTCCTGGATCACTGTGGTAGTCAGCAGAGCAAATGCTTTCTAAAATGGGAAATAATTAGCCTTTTCATGAATAACAGGCTGCTTGCCGCCTGTTGGACTATTTCTGGTCCAGGCACTCTTTCTATAGCTCTTCATGGGTGGGTTGGCCCAGGCAGTTTTATGTAGGAAGGGAGCCTTTCTTTGACATTCAGACACCTGGTCCTTCTCTGCCTTGGGAGGTGTAAATGCTATTGCATGCATTTTTGATGTGCCTGGTGTGGCGCTGTGGGTTAATGCGCCAGACTGCAAAGCCATTTGAACTGCAAAGTTGGTGGTTCAAGCTCACCAGCTGCTCCTCAGAAACCCTATGCAGGGTTGCCATAGGTCGTAACCGTTTCGATGGCACATAACAACAACAACAGCTGTGGTCCAAAGTCCTGGTGTGGCACTGGACTGCTAACTGCAAGGTCAACACTTCAAATCTACCAGACTCAATGGAACCTAAGAATACATAACAGATTTTAAAAGAGCTTCCTCATTTCATAAAGCCTGGCTCATGTCATGAAGGTACCAAAGGATCAAGTTGGCAGGAAAAAACACACATGAAAAATACCCACACAGAAATTGTTCACAGAAAAGCATTGTAGGACAGGCACTGGACTACTAACCACAAGGTTGGTGGTTCAAGCTCACCAGCTGCTCCTCGGAAACCGTATACAGGGTCACTGTGAGTCAGAACCAACTCAAGGGCACAACACTACTACCCTAAGCTGCAATTTGAATTGACTTATGCTCCTAATTCAATACCTTCTCGTTC
>NW_006408768.1:1695419-1700113 GCF_000296735.1 Chrysochloris asiatica | reverse complement strand
AGCTATTTTTATAAGTACTCTACACTTTTCAGACATGGCAATGTGACTCTTGCTGTGTACACTTTTGGTATGGGCTTTTTTCATGTGTGTGTGTGTTTTTTTTTTCTCAAAACTGTCGACTTTGACTCATGGTGACCCATGTATGTCAGAGTAGAACTGTGCTCCAGAAGGTTTTAAGTGGCTAATGTTCCAGAAGGAGATCACCAGGTCTTTCTTCTTAGGCACTTCTCTATGAACTCAAACCTTTCAAGTATCACTCAGGGACTCCTCAACAAACTCAGTCCGGCTATTTCCTTATCAAGTTCACTAAGAAAGCTAAGCTTGAATCTTGAAGTAGGTTTAGTTCATATATTCTAGCCTTGAGTTTGGGACCAGAGAATGAAACTATAGAGACAGCTCACAATTTTGCCTTCACACACTGAGTCTTTAAATTATAAGCTCTATATTGCATATTATTACTTTTTAATTAAAAATTATTCTCGAGTACTTATATTGTTCCACATATACTCCTCCATGCTGTCATTGTTGCGCGTGGGTTCCATTGAGTTGTTTCCAACTCATAGCGACCCCATGCACAACAGAGCTAAGCACTGCTGCTGGGTCCTATCCCATCCTCACAATTGTTGTGTTTGAGTCCATTGTGCCTTCTACTGACTGTGTCAGTCCATCTTGTTGGGGTCTTTTTGTTGACCCTCCACACTATATTAGACCAAAAGATAGGGAGATAAATGAACAATTATTCCTGCCCTGTTGAATATCACAGCTTCATGTACTTTAACAGACACTTGACTCATGCTAAAGTTTGTGGAAATATTACCAAAAGTAATGTAAATTTCTGCCTTCTGTTATTTAAACAAACTGGATGTTATTTCCCTTGCTTTCTTTGACATCCTATTTTTGTAATACTTATTACTTGAGAATTGCACTGTTCCAATACTGTAGCCACTTTTATTGTTAAGTGCCTTCTAGTCCTGACTCATAGTGACCCTGTATAGAGTTTCCGAGGAGCAGCTTGTGGGTTTGAAGCACTGACCTTGCAGTCCAGTGCTTATCCTACAGTGCCACACCATAAGTCCTAAGCCACATATAAAATGCAAATTCACTGCCATCAAGTTGATTCCTATTCACAGTGACCTTGTTACTAAGATTGTAAACCTTCACCAGAGCAGACAGCCTCATCTTTCTCCTATGGAATGGCTGGTGGGTTTGAACTGCCCACCCTGTGGTTAGCAGTCCAGTTCTTATCCTACAGTGTCACCAGGACCCCTTTGCCACCTATAACTATTTAAATTTAAACGATCTGCTGTTAATAGTAAATTGTGCTTCTGGTGTGGTGCTGTAGGGTAAGTGCAGGACATCTACAGTGTCACACCAGGACACCACATTTTAAGTGCTCAATAGTCCCATATGTCCGGTGGCTACCACAATGGACAATACAGACTTAGAATATGTCCACTGTCCAGAAGAGTGTGCTGGACAACCTAGCTCTGTAAGGAAGTAGGTATTTCTCCAGCACTACTGCTCAAACCCTTGCCTCCCCGAAGGGCTCTAGGTATTCCCCTTGAAAGTGACCCAGCACATCCTCATCAGAGAGATAGCCCTTAAAGAACCATGATAAACTTGTGACTCGCCAGTTCCCAAATTTTCATTGGCTTCCAAATCAAATGAGCCCCTAAAAATATCTGCGACTTGTCGTCCAGCTCTTGGTGCGTCTACGTGTGTCCGAGTAGAACTGATCCATAGGTTTCAGGACTGTGACTGCTAAGAGGCCTTCTTCTGGGTGTGTTCAAATCGTCATAGTTGAGCACTTCAGCCCTTGATGCCACCCTGTGAACTTCAGTGAGTTGGAACTGTTCCCTATCCCATTACTTCCTCCGCTCTTTCTTGCCTCAGCTCTACCCTTCATTCTATCAGAGATGGCATTTTCTCTTATTGCCCCTGTAGAAAGCCTTCCAATTCATCAGGAGTTACTTCACGTACCACTTGTGCTGCAAGTCCTTCTTTGATCCCCAGTATGAAGTCACCCCTCTACTTGCATATACCGGCATGCCATTGTTACATAAGAGACTATTGTACTTCTTGTTCAGACCCATTTTTTCTCTTCTAGACTGAAAATTCTAGAGTGGTTTATTTGTGGCATGGTAGGACAAGTCTTTGTTGACTAAATTCGGGGCACACAGTAGTCACTATCTTTATTTTAATTGCACTATTTGAGTACATTAAGTAACAGAGTGGCCCTTATTCTGGTGGCTTTTAAATTGATTGTGCAATTTTGAGAGCTAATGCTTTGCTCACACTCCTGATGTAATTAGACTGGGATTTAACACGGATCTTTCTGTAGGGCATCCTGGAAAGTCAGGGCTCATTAAATAAAGAAGTGAATGACAATAGCAAGAGGAAGATTTCTACAGCCAAATAAGCAGGAATGAGTGAAGAAAAGTTGCCTCTTCAGCAGCTGTCTTCTCCAGCTTTACTTTCCAAATTAAATGAATAATTAAAGCTTCTTTGAGACTTTGTGGTATTATTGTTTTAATTATGGGTGTTATCAGTTCATATACTGTAGTTACAATTTTGTGGCAGATGTGCAGCTTTCCAGCTAATTACATGCCCACAGATGTAGCTGTAATTTCTGCGTTAGTGACTACTTGCAGTAACCATATTTCCCCAGACACTCCAGCACACCAGCATTGATTGCATCCAACAGTATTTCTTTGAAAGTGGAGATAGTGTTAACACAGACTGATACACCTGACAAATACCCTAACGTTGAAAATTCGGGCTCCTCCTCTTTTGGGTGTGGCCCATGCAGACAGAACCCATTGAAGGAGGGGTCAACTTGGAGGCAGCTATTGACAGAGACAAGACTTCATTGTCTGTGTACCCCATTAGAGACTATGATTTTTGTGAGCCTTGCTTTGTGCCCCTACCAGGCTTTTATGGACTGCTCTCTCTCCTTCATGGTTCACCTGTGTCGTGTGGCTCCATTCTCTCTACTCAAGGCCTAGGAAATACCTGAACAATTCGTACTTGTTTGGGGACTTGTGACTCAGAAGGAGAGTGGCAGAGCCTCCCATGAAATTGTCTTTACTCCGTTATCCTTTTCTACTTTTTGTTAGCAGTTATTGCATTATTTGCTGTTCTCAGATGCTGGAATTTGGAACTGAAGTTTGGAATTGGTTTGAATTGGATCTTGCTTGTAATTTCATGTCTGTTGCTTTTTTTTTTTGTTTCTCTGAACTGCTAGCATTGTGCATCTCTAAATAGAAGTCTGCATTTTTTAAACTCCAGGTTTCTAATGGTTGCATTGCAAAGTCAGAGTCAGTCATTCAAAAAACCTTGTCATGGCCGATTTCTCCATTCCTTTAGTGTACCTTTTAAGTTAATGTGAGTATAAGAAGTCATGAAGATATATGTATTTATGTATGTATCTTGCTGTGAAGGAGCTCTGATAGTATAGTGGGTTATGAGTCAGGCTGCTAACTGAAGATCAACCGTTTGAAACGACCAGCTGCTCCATGGGAGAAGGATGAGGCTTTCTGCTCCTATAAAGATTTACAGACTCTGGAACCTTATACAGGGTCGCTATGAGTTGGAACCAACTCCATGATATGCCACCACCACTACCACCACCATCACCAAAGCCTTGCCCATGGACTCTCCTGGTAGGTGCTGTAGGATAAGCACTGGATTGTGAGCCACAAAGTCGGTGGTTCAAACCAACCAGCCACTCCTCAGTAACCCTGTACAGGGTCACATGGGTCGGAACGGACGTGATAGCATTTCACAACAGCAGCAAACCCTTGCCCACAAAGTAACCTGAATACACCTTACCATACAAAGTCTCTGCTGTAATTGTATGGCACATATTGCATTCATGTAGGAATTTGCTGTTGTCAAATGCTTTAGAAAGACAAAAGCACTTTGAAACCCATATGATTAATTCATAAAGCACTTCAGTGAGGTATGTAGGTGCTGAGCCTTCTAATTGTTGCTAGCATGTTCTTTCTTATTTCATGGTTGGACACACTCAAATGCTGGGAAGTTACGTGCTTAACATAGAGTCACTTGAAAAACAATGGTGCAACAGTTAACTAAGAGAAACAAACATCAGATGATAAGATGAAAGGAAATGTTGTAGATTCCAAAATTCAAAATATGGAATAACAGCATGATTGATGGAATGGTTACCACAGTTGTACATCAAGAAAATGTTGAATTGGCAAATATTGTGTTACATGTTCTTTTCCAACAATTAGAAAATACAAATATAATGACAAAAACAAGAAAGTGTATGGTGCCAGAGAGTTGGGGCATTGCAGCTCCACTCTTTGTCCACTGAAATGGAGATTGAGCTTTTGTCTACTTAAAAAGCAAGCCTAGGAGGAGCTGTACACTTTTTAATATTGAAAAATCTCTACTTAATTTCTTTCTGTTTCTTGAATAATGTTGGAGGGCACACATGTTGTTGTTATTAAATGCCCTGGAGTAGGTTATGACTCATAGCCACCTTATATAAGGTTTCCAAGGAGCAGCTGGTAGGTTTGAATTGCCAACTTCAATGTAAAGAAAACAAAAATCCTCACCACTGGACCAGTAAACAACATTCTTATCAATGGAGACAAGATTGAAGTTGTCAAGGACTTCATTCTTCTTGGATCAACTATCAACACTCATGGAAGCAGCAGTCAAGAAAT
>NW_006408768.1:1693142-1694874 GCF_000296735.1 Chrysochloris asiatica | reverse complement strand
CTGGTTGTTTAGTGGTTACCTCAAGGTCAGCAGTTTGAAACTACCAGCCATTCCTCTGGAGAAAGATGAGACTTTCTGCTCCCGTGAAGATTTACAGCCTTGGAAACCCCATACAGGTTCGCTGAATAGGAAGAAACTCCAGGCACACAACCACCAACCACCACTTATCCTACAGTGCCACACCAGGAATCTAGAGGGCACACACTGTTTTTGTTGTTGTTAAGTGCTGTTGAGTAGGTTCCGACCCATAGCGACCCTGTATAGGGTTTCCAAGGAGCAGCTGGTGAGCTTGAACTACGATCTTACAGTTCAAATGACTTTGCAGTCTGACGCATTAGCCCACAGTGCTATACCAGGAGGATGCACATAGTATTACCCAAATTGACTGATGGACCATTTATCAGTTTTTAACAATTTCTGGAAGAAATATTTTCCAGAATGATCTCCCTTTTTATTTTGCTTTTTCTTTCCCAACTCTTCCAGGTGTATGTTTAGTTAGTGAGAAATAGCTCTGGTTTCATTTGTCATTGAGTTAAGTACATCTGCTTTAGGCTAAAAATGATTTGCATTTCATTTAGTTGAACTTAACACTTCTTTAAGCTATGACTGGTTTAGAAGACAACAACCATTTGTACTTTTGAAATAATTAAAACTCAAAGAAATTGAAGCATAAGGTTTATTCTATA
Organism: Chrysochloris asiatica; assembly: GCF_000296735.1. Taxonomy (NCBI): domain Eukaryota; kingdom Metazoa; phylum Chordata; class Mammalia; order Afrosoricida; family Chrysochloridae; genus Chrysochloris; species Chrysochloris asiatica. The sequence continues at coordinate 1,694,188 of NW_006408768.1, read as the reverse complement.
TTCATATAGGGAGACCATCCTGATTCCACCCCCTCTTCATCAAAAAAAAAAAAAAAAAAAAAAGAAGAAGAAGCAAATGGCTCACAGTAGGTAATTATAATGAGGTTTTATCAAGAGACAAATCCACAACCACCAAGTTGATGGGGAATCAAAGCAGTAGAACTGCTCAGGAGAGCTTCCGGGGCTATGATCTGTATGTAGCAGAAAGCCTCATTTTTTTCTGAGGAGCACCTGGTAGGTTTGAACTGCAGACGCACCGGCCACTCCTTGGAGACTCTATACAGGGTCACTATGAGTAAGAACCAACAGAGGGCACTTAACAGCAGCACAACAACAGGATGCCAAGGGAGTCCTGGGCGGTGCTGTAGGCTAAGCAATGAATCACAAAGTTGGTTTGGACTGCAGGGCCGTTGTTCAAACCGACCAGCTGTTCCTCAAAACCATATTCAGAGTTGCTGTGAGTTGGAAGTGATTCGACAACACTTGATGACAACAACAGCAAGGCTGCCAAAGCTGTCATTTTGATGTGGTTTGAATGGAAGAGTGCAGAATTATTTGGGAAAGGTTTAGAGAGACAGAAATAATACCTCCAAAAGTCTGTAGACCCACATGGGGAGGATATGTCAAAAAATAGCTTCACATTTTGATATTTTTGTTAAATAAAGGTTTCTGTGCTTTTGTAGCAGTAGTTTTTGACTTATTTCATTTCATTTCACTCTCTATAAGGAGAGTACTTATATACTTGGTTCTCTTATAATGGAAATGATAATACTCATACTTATCTTGGAGGGCTGTTGTATGGATTTAGGAACATTGTATGGTACATTGCTACTGTGCATGAATTCCTTGATATGACCCTTGCAATTATATGGTCTATGTAGCTCCCACCAGATGACTGGTTGGGACTATGCAAATGTGAAGTGTTTGTGGCCCACCAGCAGGGTTTGCTGTTGTTGTTGTTGTTAGGTGCCATCGAATCGGTCCTGACCCATAGCGACCCTGTACACAGCAGAACGAAACACTGCCTGATCCTGGGCCAACCTCAC
>NW_006408768.1:1664518-1692387 GCF_000296735.1 Chrysochloris asiatica | reverse complement strand
TGCCATCCTGCTAGGTTTACAATGAACCATCTCAGAAGCATGTCCTTTGGACCCTGAGATCCTTGTACTGAACCTCCTCAATCCAGGATATCAGAGACAGTGAGATGTGATAGAGAAGGTGTGGCAGCAGCTGCAGCAGAACCAACAGCATGAGACAGAGCAATGGGTTTCCCAGCCCACAGATTGAGAAAGCTGAGTGCTTTTCGGCAGGAGAGTTGCTGGTGGACTAGGTTCCCTTCAGGTACTTAATTTGGGGTTGGGGAGCAGGGAGCTAAATTTGCCAATCTACAGAGTTGAGTGCCTTTAGATGGAGGCTTACTGGAGGAGTCGGCACTTAATTGGCAGAACTACACTTGCTCAAAAAGGGAAAAGGCCACAGGGCTGAGACACAGAGCTAGGACAGTGTCAGGGATCTCTGCATGCCTATGAACATGCCTGTGAGGGGGCTTGCTGACCTAAAAACTATATTCAGAGTATTCCTGATCCTGAAACATAACTATTTACTTCCCTGACACACCCCATACTCTGGTCTCTGAGTTCTATGTGGCCATTGCACTGAATCATTGAACCCAGCAGAGTAATAAGAGTGTTGTGACAAAAATGGTTGGTGTTTGAATTGGTAAAGGTCTAAACTTCTAGAATGGGCCTTGGGCTGTAGGTTTTGATTCTCTTTACCCCTTGTTAAATTAGAGGAGGTTAGGTGCTTCTCCCACACCATTTTTACACTTACATAGCCTAATAGTTGTTAGGTGCTGTCGAATCGGTTCCGACACATAGCGACCAACCCTAATGTACAACAGATGGGCACACTGCCTGGTTCTGTACCATGCTCACAATTGCTGCTACACGTGAGTCCATTGCTGCTGCCACTGTGCCAATCTATCTCATTGGGGGGGGGGGTCTTCCTCTTTTTTGCTGACCCTCCTCTTTACCGAACATGATACCCTTCTCCACGGACTAGTCCCTCCTCATAACATGTCCAAAGTATAAAATATGAAGTCTTGGCATCCTGGCTTGACTTCTAAGGAGCATTCTGGCTGTACTTCTTCCAACGTAGATTTATTTGTTCTTCTGGTAGTGCATGGTACTTTTAATATTCTTCTCCACTACCCAAACTTAAATGTATCCATTCTTCTATGGTCTTCCCTATTCATTGTCCAAATCTCACATGCATTTGGGGTGATTGAAAATATCATGACTTGGGTCTGACGCTCCTTATTCCTCAAACTGACATCCTTGCTCTTAAACACTTTAAAGAAGTCTGCAGCAGATTTGCCTATGCAATCATCATTTCATTCTTTGACTGCTGCTTCCATAAGTGTTGATTGTGGATTCAAGCAAAATGAAGTCTTTGACAACTTTCATCTTTTCTCGTTTATCGTGATATTATTTAATGGTCTAGTTGTGAGGATTTTTTGTTTTCTTTTCATTGAGGTGCAATCCATACTGAAAACTTTGTTTTTTGATCTTGAAGTACTTTATGTCCTCTTTGTTTCCAGCAAGCAACGTTGCATCTGATGTATATCACAGGTTGTTAATGAGTCTTCTTTCAATTCTGATGCCACATTCTTCTTCATATAATCCAGCTTCTTGGTTTATTTACTCAGCATATAGATTGGATGCATGCTAGAGCACATCTTTCCTGATTTCAAATCATTTAGTATCTCCTTATTCTGTTCTAACAAATGCCTCTTGGTCTGTGTACAGATCTCTCATGAGCACAATGAAGTAATGTGGAGTACCTGTTCTTGTAAATGTTATCCATAGCTTGTCATGATCCACACAGTCAAAAGCCTTTGCACAGTCAGTAAAGCACAAGTAAAAATCTTTCTCTGTTTTTAGCCAAGGTCCATTTGATGTCAGCAATGATATTCGTAGTTCTATGTCATCTTCTGAATCCAGTTTGAATTTCTGGCAGTACCCTATTAATGTACTCTTGCTGTTTTAATTTATAAATTAGATTATTACTTGCAGAATACTTGAAAAATGGCTGAACCCACTTATCTGAATCTTATATGCAAACAAAATTTCCAGAGGGTATTAAAATGCCTCTAAGACATTATTGAGTTAGAAAAGAATGGTGTTGATAGTACAGACTATCAGATATCATGAACCAGGAAACATTCCAGTTTGTTTTTTGTATGACATGATTTTCCCCACAGATTTATCTTCCTCCATATTTTTCTGGATCTGATATGAAATTTCATCAATATTCTTTGAGCAGTAACTAACCCATAAGAGGAAGAAAATTGGTTTACAAGTTGATAATTATAAATTGACCATAGAAGAAAACTGTCATGATAAGTCATTTGTTTCCATCTCTGTAAATATCAGTAATATCAGTAAATTCCCTATTATTACATAAGGAAGGGGGCAAAGTCCATAAATCATTTGGGAGGTTAGGGCCATGGTAGGCACTATCCTACACAGATCTCTAGGGAATTCCTCCTGTCACACCATTTTGTCCTTTCTCATGTTGATACTCTTGTCTTCAAATGAAAGCCTCTGTATATAATGAAAGATTTTACTGAGAGTACTTTATGCAAATGTAGATGAGGTGAAGGTGGAAACTATCAAGTATTTTAAGCCCTTGTAACTTAATTAGAGCCTTCTAAGATGCTTAGTTCACATACAGAGAGTTCACAGTAATGGATGATAATTCAAAAAGGGAAGTAAATCCAGTCAGTACACAGGGGGAAGGAGTACAGGAAGAAAGAGGAGAGCTGGAAAGGAAGAGAGAAGGAGGGGCTGTCGATTTCCCTGCCTAATCTGATTTCCATAGAGAATCCACACTTTATAATTCAGCATTTTGTGTTCCTTGAAGAAATCATTTGTCTGACCAGCTAGGGTCTGTTCTCATTAAATTTTCTTGTAACTGCAGCAGACTAAAGGTACATGTAGAAAACTCATATTCTTGGAAAGAATAATAAGTACTTGTGTAATGGACCTCTCAGGAACTCTGATGATATAAGTGGATTAAGCTCTGGGTTGCTTACTGGAAGGCAGTTCAAACCCACCAGCCACTGCATGGGAGAAAGATAAAGCTGTCTGTAGATCTATTCTCTCCTGTTGGGTTGCTATGATTCAGAATTGACTGGACAGCAGTGGGTTTAATTGGTATGATCCCATTCATCAGAGATGATAAATTGGGAAGATGGAAGACGGAAGCTCCCTCATCCATCCTCTACACTCTTCATCATTCTACCTGCATCTCTCCCATGTAGTCTAAATACCACATGGCTTCCCTCTTGTTACAATGATAAAGGGCAACCCTTCCACTTGATTCCAACTCTTTGCAACTCTACATAGCGTTTCTAAGGATGTTAAATCTTTATGGGAGCAGAAAGTCTCATATTTCTCCCATTGAATTGCTGATGAGTTTGAAACACCAGCCTTGTGGCTAAGTCCAGAGCTTATCCTACAGTAATACCAGAGCTCCTTAATAACCATAATGTTGTAATTGTTGTTAAGTGCAATTGAGTCAGTTCCAACTCATAGTGACCCTTGATCTGGGTTTCTTAGGAGTAGCTGGTGGGTTTGAACTGCCGACCTTGTGATTAGTTGTTAAGTGCCATTGAGTTGGTTCTAACTCATAGTGGCCCTGTATATTGTTTCCGAGGAACAGCTGAATTTGTCAACTTTGCAGTTCAAACCGATCCTATAGTCCAGAGCATTATCCTGCAGTGCCACACCAGGACACCAATGACCATAATATTTATTCATAAATTGCTATATATACATCTACCTGTGTTTATCCTACAGTATTTATCCTACCAGTATTTATGGTACAGCTCCACACCAGGACACCAATAACTATAGTATTCATTCATAATTTGCTACATGTCCATCTACCTGTGTTTATATGAATCGAAACTACCAACTGCTTCACGGGAGAAAGATGAGGCTTTCTACTCCCATCAAGATTTACAGCCTTGGAAACCCTGTACAGGGTTGCTATGGGTCAGAATCCACTTGACAGCACTTAATAACAACAACAACAATAATAGTCAATGAGTTACCAGTGATTGGATTATGACACATGCCAATCTGAGGTGTTTCAGAGTAGAACTGCTCCATAAGTTTTTCAAAAGTAGATTGGTAGATCTTTCTTCCACAGTATTTATGGGTAGACTTAGCCTTCCAGCCTTTCGGTTACTAGCCAAGCAAATTAACCATTTGAACCACTTCTTTTGTTCAATGCTGTCGAGTGATTCTGACTCATAGCCACCCTATAAAGGGTTTCCAAGGATCAGCTGGTGGGTCTGAACTACCAACCTTGTGGTTAGAAGTCCAGTGCTGATCCTATACCACTGTATCAGGGCTCCTTTGGACCACCTTGGAATTTCTAAATATGCAGACTTAATTATTTGTGCTAATATATAGACGACTTAATAGCTAAATAAAATTTTGTGTCTATGTATGTCTTAATTCAGTTGTTGTCCTATAAATAGTTGGTTCATTACAGTTTTTCAATACTTGTAAAATAATTTCAAATTCCATCATTTCAAGACGTGGTCTTTTAATAACATTAATGAGAGATGAGCTTGTAGTCATTTTGTGTTTATGTTTTATTAGTAGCCATAGAGTAAGAATAACATAGTTGTCTAACTCCACTCTGACATGCCGTCTCGAAAGCTGCTTCTCTCTGGATTTTTCTTGAGTGAGAAGGGTGGCCTGTTACACCAAGAAGATACTCTGATGGGAAGGACTTGCCAGACTGGCACAGAGCTATTCCTGTGTGACATAGATGGCTTTCTTCTCAGAGTGGTTCACGTTGGTGTCTTTCCTTTGCATGGTACCAGAAGGGACCCTTATCTTGGGACAATAGCAGACAAATGATAAGGTCAGATAAGAAAAGTTGTAATGGAAAAAATGCTCTGGAAGCTCTATTCAGATTTATATTAAAGAGTTATATGAATATAGATGCTTTGTGTCAAGATGCTTATATGAAACTCAAATGTAACTATGATGTGTTTGTGGATAACTTTGTAGTTAAGAATCAACATGAGCCCAATTCCCAAAACATGGAGGTTGATGCAGTCCCACTCGCCCACTTCTCTGTCATGCCTGATACCAGCTACCCACCTGGCATGCATGCTGGCTGGCCCTGGCCTCCTGGAGCCAGGACAGATCTCACAGTTTAAAGGGACACATTCTTTAGACTGCCAAACAGACAGATACTAGCCGCAAGTCACCCTCACTTTCACTGGCTGGTTTCCTTTTGGGTTTGATAAATCACTGAAACAACTCAAACAATTCACAGAAACTACTACACTTGGGCTTATAGATTCTTCTAGGGTTTTTCTTATTCATTGTCCAACTTTCATATGCATGTGAGGCAATTGAAAATATCCTAACTTATCAGGTACAACTTAGTCCTCAAAGTGACATCTTTGTTCTTGACCACTTTACAGAAGTCTTGTGCAGCAGATTTGTCTAATGCACAATATGTCAATTCATGCTAACCACAAGATCTGGACTGCTGCTTTTGTGAGTGTTGATTGTAGATCAAAGCAAAATGAAGTTTCTGACAACATCAATCTTTTTTCTGTTTATCATTGATGTAATTTATTGATCCAATCATGAGGGGTTTTATTTTCTTTACATTGAGGAGCAATCCGTACTGAAGGCTGTGCTCTTTGATCTTCATAAGTAAGTATTTTAAGTCTGCTTTGCTTTCAGCAAGCAAGGTTGTAGCATATTGCATATGGTTAATGAGTCTTCCTCCAATCCTGGTGCCACATTTTTCTTAATATTATCCAGCTTCTCTGATTATGTGCTCAATATATGGATAGAGTAAGTTTGGTGGAAGGATATAACCCTGGCAAACACCTTTTTAAAACCATTTATTATTCCCTTGTTCTGTTTGAATGGATATTTCTTGGTCTGTGTTTAGGTTCATCATGAGCACAATTAATAGTTCTAAAATTTTAGTGAATACTTAAGACTATAGAAGAATCCTTGCATTTGAATTATGGTAATAGAGGATATTGAAAGTACCATAGATTACCAGGAGAACAAACAAATCTGTTTTGGAACAAGTACAAACAAATGTTATTTAAAAGTGAGGATGGCAAGACTTTATCCTTAGACATTTTGTTCGGTGGGGCCAGTATCCCGAGAAGGACATTGTACTTGGAAAAGTGGAGGGTCAGCAGAAGAGAGGAAGATCCCCAAGGAGCTGGATGACATAGTGGCAGCAGCAGTGGGCTCAAATGCAACAACCGTTGTGAAAATGGCTTAGTACTGGGCAGTGGTCCATTCTGTTGTACAGAGGGTCACTATGAGTTGACACCTAACAACAGTCTCCACAGGCTTCTTGAGTCTCATCGATCCCTGTTTTCAGCAGTCTGTATATTCTTCTGGTGTTTGGTGGAGTGAGTGTGCATTGCTTTAATTCTCCAGAATCACCTTGTCCCTGAACTCCTTGTGGTCAGGGACATGATGTGACAGCTGCCTTTGCCCAGTTCCTTGGGTGGACTCAGACTCGTGGTGATCTTGTGTACAACAGAAAGAAAACGCTGTCCAGTCTTGCGCCATGGTTTTGGTCTTGCCGTCCTCAATTCAATTTTGGTTTTGTCAATAGCCATCAAGTCAACTCTGACCCATGGAGACCTCTTGACAGGACATCCTGTTCTGTCTTCACGATGCTTGATATGCTGAACTAAATTGTTGCAGCTCTTCTGTCAATCTGTTTCATTGAGAGTTTTCTTCCATTTTCTTGACGCTTGTCCTTCTGCTTTACCTAAAGTGACGTCCTGTTCTAGCAATTTGTCTTCCCTGATGACATGTCCAAAGTCAACAAGACTAAGACTCATCACCCTCCCTTCTAAGGATATTATGCTCATCTTTTGAATTAATAGAAAAAGTAGAACTGAGCACTTTTATATGGGAAGAAATTAAGCCAAATTAAAGTAGTATTTGGAGGGAACAAAAGTGCTGCATTCTTTGCTTAAACAATTTGTATGTCTGAAGTCTCTGAGGAATATAATGAATGCCTGATATTCTTATAATGTATATTAGGGTGACACATTGGATGAGTATTCTGAAAATTTTATTTGGTGTGTGGGTGATCTTGTATTTCCTTATTCTGGAGTAGTTGGATCTTTTCCTAGAGACCTGTGGTTCCTAACACAGATATTCTCAGAGAGCTGTTGAGCTGACTTATTAAGGCCTGGTCTCTGTACATACAAAGGGGAGCTAGCCCATCTTTTGAACTCTCATTTGAGAAGGCAGTTCCAATGAAAGCCTGAACATCCTGTTCCATTGCTCTATACCTGGTGGTTCAGTGGTGTGTGAGTGCTCTGTTATCTGAAGGCATACACATTGGTTGCTCCCTTGTTGGGTGTCACAATCCCATGTGTGCAGGTATAACTGACCCTTAAGGTACCTCTGGGGGGATTGAGACTGTCATACTTTTGGCTAGTAGTCAAGCATTCAGCCATTTGCACCACCCAGGGACTCCTCACTGTAATTGCCACTCTAAAACCACAAAGCAATCACTGAAGGGCTAATGTCTGCTGAGGGATATTAGCTGCAGTCAGTGCAGAGGGCTCCTGCTAGGAAAGAGAGGAAGAAGCCCTTCGAGTTCATTAAGAGAAACATATGTCCCTGCCCTCACTGCTGAGTCTGGCATTCTCCCTTGGAAATAAAGCAAACAGAAGCTGTGTGTTGTTCATCAGGCGTCACTGCACAGACCCTGCAACAGTGAAGACACTGGGCAGGTTCGCTTTCGCATTGGTGCCTCATTACATTGGCATTTAATGGGGAAGAGCAGGTAAGACTGTGAAGGGAAGTGTGAGTGGTAAGGATGCTAAGAATTTTAAATTGAATGTAAAGGTATCTTACTCCTTTCTCTTGTGCAAATGGTTGGATGATTACATATTTGGGAAAAGATACACCAGCCACACAGAGAAAATGTATTTATAAGCTATTTCAAGTTTAAGGGTAGCATGGTGCCTTTATAGGATAAGCATGGGACTGCTAACTATAAGGTCAGTGGTTTGAGCCCACCAACCACCCCATGGAAGAAAGATGAGGCTTTCTGTTCCCTCAAAAGATTTACAGCCTTGGAAAACCCTATGTTGTTGTTGTTAAGAGCCTTGGAGTCAGTTCTGACACATATGATCCTATATAGTGTTTCTGAGGGGTGTCTGGTGAAGTTGAACTGACCTTGTGATCCAGTGCTTATCCTCCACCTCCATACCAAGACCCCTTACAAATCATAAACCCTATACAGGATCGATATGAGTCAGAACCAACTCTATGGCACTTAATAGCAGCAATAAGAACAACTCTAAGGCTAAAGAGATGAAAGGAGTAGTGGATTGAGAGCCAGAGAACCTGGGAGTCCTAGGTTCTAAGCTCAGCCTTGGCCTTGATTTTCTGTGTGACTGAGAAGATCACGTGTACTGCCTGGAGTCGTTACAAGTTCCCGTTTCCTAGGATACTAGGTGGAAGAGAGTAAATGCATCCATGTATATAGTACCAATGCTATCTACCAGAGAAGAAATAAGAATTCATCCCTTTTTTATTGAAAATGTTTCTGAATTTCTCTAGGCTAATAATGGAGTCCCAGTGTGCTGCTGAAGAATAAGTACTGAACTGCTAACCATGAGATCGGCAGTTCCAACCCACTGTCTCTTCTGAGAAACCCTATACAAGGCTGCTATGAGTCAGAACTGACTTGACAGCCCTTAACAACAATAACAATAATGAATGGGAATAGTGAAAACTACCATAAGGGTAGTTTCCTTTGCCTTAAAAGTGAGTTATAGTGTCCTGGTTAATTTTTCTACAAGATTGATCATTCTGATGTTGTTAGGTGGTGTTCAGTCGAATTTTGACTCCTAGTGACTCCGTGTGTTAGAGTAGAGCTGTCCTATAGGGTTTGCTTGACTGTGAGCTCTACAGAAGCAGATTATCAGGCCTTCGTCATGGGGAGCCGCTAGTGTCAACCATCAACCTTTCAATTAGCAGACAACCACTTAACCTGCCCTGTTACTGTTGTTCTGTGCTCTTGAGTCTTTCCCAACTCGTAACAACCCAATATAGGGTTTCCAAAGCTGCAAATCTTTGCGTGCATAAAGCCTTTTCTTTCTCCTATGGAGTAGCTCGTGAATTTGAACTGCTAACCTTGTGTTTAAGAAGCTCTGGTAGCATAGTGGTTACGAGTCAGGCTGCCAACCTCAAGGTCAGCAGTTCGAAACTACCAGCTATTCTGCAGGAGAAAGATGAGGCTTTCTGCTCCCGTAAAGATTTACAGCCTTGGAAACCCTGTACAGGGTCGCTATGAGTCGGAACTGACTCCACGGCACATAACAACAATAACAACCTTGTGTTTAGCAGTCCAATGCTTATCCTATAGCATCGCCAGCACTCCTTAACCTGTCCTCTTGTTGTTTCTAAGTGCCATTTGGTTTCTAAGTGCCATAGTGACCCTGAGTAAGGTTTTCAAGGCTGTAAATCTTTGTGGGAGCAGAAAGCCTCATTAGTTTTCTGTTTAACCTATCCTAAACCCTAACAATATATACATGTAATTCAATACCTGTGTAAGTAGCTCTAACATAAAATCTAAGGAGTAGACCTCTATGTGTCTTGGATAACAACACTACATCCGTGTAAGTTTAGAGCTGAGACAGGGAGGTATAGAGGCCTACAGAGACTTTTCTGATGCAGTGGGACTGGTGGGCCGACCATGTTTACAGAGCTCTTTGGATGAGGTGTGTGTGGATCCAAAAATAAACCAAACTCCTGCCGTCAGTTGATTCTGACTCACAAAGCCCCCTATAGGATAGAGTAGAACTAGCCCAGAGGGTTTCTGAAGCTCCCAGTTTTACGTGAATAGATTGCTGTCTTTCTCCTGCAGAGCAGCTGGTGGATTCAAACTGCCAACCTCTTAGTTAGCAGCCCACTGTGCCAATAGGGCTCCTTTGCATTTGGATAAAGGCCTGGATACGCATTGGACCACGTATTTGCTGTGGTGCAAGTGAGCATGTCTCCGTTCTGCGTTCATGAGGACTCACCATCCTGGTCCCTGTAGCTCTCTAGTGAATTTATTTATTAAAGTCTCCTGGAGAAAATGGTGAACATCTGAAATAAAGCAATGAATGTGAGGAAGCAGATTTCTGTGATGTGTTCAGGATGGAAAGTGGAAATTGTAGTAATTTATTCCTCCTTTTTCCTGTATAGCCCTTACTACCCCTTTTGGCCAACACTTCCTCATCCTTTGGCCCTTCAGAATTCAGCAGGGAATCACCTCCTTCAGAAACAATTCCGGCCCCTGAGAATCCGGCTTCCACTTTCACCTTAGCACTGCATTGTGATGGCTTGTGACTGTCTCCCTGCTGGCCCTCTGGTCTTCAGGACCCTCTGCTTTGACTTTGTAACACATGATGCCTGCTATAATGCTATGCTCCTTTATTGGGTAAATGCCTGAATGGGGGGTGAGGGAGAAGGCAAACATCTAGAATAATGTTCAGGTTCGATAGCTCTAGCAGTTTATTGTAAAATCCTTCAGTGGTATATCACAAAACATTAATTTTGGGGAGTACCCATTCTATTGCCTAGTAAGTTCAAAGTTGTGTATGTAGCTGAATGACGATCCACTATACCTCACAAGAAAAGGATACTTCATTTTGACTTCATGGGATTTTTTTTTTTTTTAAGTCTGTGTTGGTAATGAAAATATGTCTCTTTTCCAATTTAGTTCTTAGCCGCCAATGTTAAACTATTTGATACTGACAAAGGAGGATGAAAAAGTTGACAGTGTGTGGGGGAAAAAAGAAACGTGAACTGAGAATAAATTGCTAAATATTATTAAAATGAAATTGAGACTCATTGTTCCATGCATTTGACAAGAGCTTTCTGAACAAATGAAGCGTATTAGATGGTTTTCCTTTGTACTTATTTGAACATATCCAGCACAAATCATTATATTTAATATGAGAGACATTGAGGACGAATTCATCTTGCCCATTTAGTTTAGCAAAGGTTTTGACGAAGGAATTTTTCATTTTAGTCAACCTATTTTGACTTTGTTTTGATTATATATATTTAAAAAGTGAGTAGTAAAGTAGAACAGCTGTATGATTCAAACATCAAGCCCTCTTTTAATGTTAAGTTCTGGAGATAAATACTTCCTTTTGCAGCATACTCCTAATATGCCTTTGCCCTAGTTGACGACTGGTGATTTGTGCTTTTATCGTGTTTTCTGAGGTGCAGGTGCAAGTGTCAGTGATGGGGTGAGAGCCTCGTGGGAGGAGACTGTATGGGGCATTTGCATCATTGGCACCGAACACATGTTCAAAGCAAAGGCCCTGTCATTGTACTTCATTATACTTAGATTCGTTGCTTCTCTTAAATGAGGAGACAGCCGTGTAGCTCCCTTGTTTAATCAAAAGCCACAAATATATAATTACACTATCTTAGCCTATTGGTTTTTCCAAAAACAGAACTTAATCCTCTTATAAAATTCTGGATGCATTTTCGATGATGAAAAAAATTCTCCAAGGGTTGGTTTTTCTCTGAGAATTATTATCAAATGTAGTAAAGCCATAAGTAGTTGGTAATTACAATGTAAGAGGAGACTGTTGGGAACTTTTGATTAAAAACTGTATTCAGATTGTTTCCTGGGACTGTGAATAAACCTGATGGATTTCAGAGTGCACATCCTAATATTGTATGTAGGACCAGACCAAGGATAGAGATACAGTAGGGATGCATTCTTAAGGCAATAGAAAAGACCAGCAAATCTTATGGCTCTAGGCAAGCTTGACAAATTCACCAATGGCTTTTTGGGAACTCATCAGTAGTTGACGCTCTGCTGGAAGGTTGAAGTAGAAGAGGCTGAGAGCCATCCCTGTCGACACCACCAGCTTCCTGTTTGGAATCAAATGATGAAGATGGAAGTGCTGATTGCTTTACAACAGCTCCAAAGGGAAGGTTTTGTGTTCATTTTCTGTTATGGAAAAGTGAGAGGATAAGTAAGTAGAATTAGGTAATAAAGAATTTATAGGCAAGCAGTAGATGGAAAGTGATAAAGCAATATTAGAAATGCATTGTTTTTCCTTATTTTGTTAAGTGCTGTTGAGTCAGTTCTGACTCATAGAAACCCTAAATAGGATTTCCTCAGCGTGGTTGGTGTGTTTGAACTGCTGACCTTGCAGTTAGCTGTCCAGTGCTTATCCTACAGTGCCATATCAGGACTCTGAAGACATGTACAAATATAACACTAATTAAGAAGTTCTCATTGTGGAAAATAGCTATGAAGGTTTGAGTTTATGTGCCAGGGGCAAGTAAAAAAGTATTGCTACAATATCATAGAAACCTTTATTGAACAAAAATATCACAGTATTGTTTTTCAACATATCCTTCACATAGGCCTCTACATTTCAGAGGCACTGTTTCTATCTCTCTGATCCTTGCTTAAAGAATTCTGCATCCTTCAATTTGTACCACCTCAAAATGGTAGTTTGGGCACTCACAAGAAACTCAAAATATATTTCAGTGTTGTTTGAATTTTGGAAACAGAAAGAAGTCTGAAGGGGGGATAAGAGGGATGGTGTACGGTTTGCTTACACTTTACACCTAGGAAATTTTCCTAGGACAGCCCTTGCTGCCCTCAAAGAATGAGCAGGTACGTTGTCTTGATGGGAGAAAAGAAATTCCTCAGTGCAACTTTGTTGGTCTTTTTCCTTTTTTTCATAATGAGCTCTTGCGATTGTTCCGCGTCCTGTGTCTCCCTAAACAGTCGCTATAACCTTCAGCCTTAAATTTAATTGGCCCAGCAAATTCCCTCAGAAGCCATTGTTTCAGTTGAACCTTTTTCGAAGGCACTCTAATATGACGGAGACAAGTATGTTACTGAGAAAACTGGTCTTCAGCCATCCACTGATTACAGAGACATGTTTAAACATGTTTGGTTTTTTTTTTTTTTTTGGAACAAGCCTATACATGTATGAACTGGATGTCTAGTACTAATGCTTTTTGACTAACCCTTATAAGTTACTGAAAAAGACAGCTGTGGAGGGTTATTTCAAGAATGTCAAGGGTGGGAGTGCTAGGGTGGAGTCTCTGGGTGGTTCTCCCAGCTATATGCAATCGCCTCTCCTAATTCTGGAAATATGTCTCTTTGTTCTCATGGTGACTGTTCATACGTTCACTTACCTGTCGCGCTCACATAATATTTGGTTCTCCTGGCCCCATGTCCCTTATGATCAGTGTCGTTAAGGTCTTTCCAAACATTAAAACCCTAACTCAGACCTGTTCCATTGAGTCATCTCCTCCTTCTGGTGACCCCATGTGTGTCAGAACAGAACTGTGCTCCATAGGATTTTCTTGACCTTTTATGACTGGTTTCATACAGTATTAACCTTTTGGGATTGACTCAGCATAAATTTCCTCCAGCTTCATCCATGCTATGAAGTGTTTCTCAGATTCATCATTATCCTTCAGTGTTGTTTAGTGTGCCATGTGTGTATGCACCAAAGTTTGTTTAACTCTTCTCCTGGTGATGAGCATTTAGGCTGTCTCCATCTTTTTGCTATTGTGAATAGTGCTGCTGTGAACATTGTTACTGTTAAGTGCCATCAAGTCAGTTCCGACTTTTAACGACCATGACCACTTTGTACAGGGATTTTGAGAAGCGGCTGGTGGGTTTGAACTTCCGATCTTTCATTTCAAACTGACCGTGAGGTCCAGTGCATTATCCTACAGTGCCACACCAGGATGCCAGTGATCATGGATGTATCATATTTATTTATTTATTTTATTGCAGCAATATAGACAACAAAACATTTGCCATTTCAGCCACACCAACCACACTTCCCATGTTGTACAAATTTCACCACTATGAATTTCCAGATCTTCTTTCTTTCTGTCTCTTTTCTCCTTCTTTCCCTTTTCTTTCCTTTTTCTTTCCTTTCTCTCTCTTTCTCTCTCCCTTTCTTTCTTTCCTTCTTTCAGGTTCCCAATGACTTGTGCTAATGAGAGAGTGAATATATATTGTTTCCTTTCCAGTGCATGAAATAAATAAATAAATAAAGGAAATTAGTTAACTTTTTGTTTAATGTAACTGTTTCCCTGTCACCATGTTAGTGTGTGTCTATACAATACCCAGTGAATTAAGTCTCCCTCCCTTCCCACTCCTGGTAACCATCATTGAATGTTTGTTATAGAATGAAAACTTTCTTGACTTTTTACAGTACTGATCTCATACAATGTCTGCCCCTTTGCAACCGACTATTTCACGCAACATAAAGTTCTCTGGGTTCTTCCATGTATGCAGTGTTTTGCAGATTCATCACTCTTCAGTGTTGCATAATATTCCATTGTGTGTATGTCCCCAAATTTGTTCAACCATTCCTCTATGGCTGCAATGACATGGATGCGCATATATCTATGGTTCTATTTCTTGATACTATCAAGCAGAAGGGTTGCTGACTCACACGGTATTTCTATTTCCAAAATTTTGATAAAACACCATACTGTTTTACACAGTGGTTGCACCATTTTACAGTCCCACCTGCAAGGTAGGAGGGTCTCAGTTTCTACACACCCTTACCAGCATTTCTAGATTTCTGTTTATTTGAACTTTGCTGTTAATGCTGGAATAAGATGAGATCTCGATTTGTTTTAATTTGCATCTTTTTAATGACTAATAACCCTGAGCATTTTACCATGTTTGTTGGTTGCCTGAATGTCTTCTTTGGTGATGTGCCTGTTCTTGTCCTCTTCCATTTTAAAATTGGATCATTTGCATAGTGGTTATGAGTTTGGCTGCTAATCTCAAGGTCAGTAGTTTGAAACTACCAGTGATTCCATAGGAGAAAGATGAGGATTTCTGCTCCCATAAAGATTTATAACCATGGAAACCCTATACATGGTCTCTGTGAGTTGGAACGGACTTAATGGCACTTAACAACAACAAACAACTGTATGAGCCATTTCCTTGATATGAATTTGTCTTCATATGTACATATATAAGTTTTACTGGGTTTGCTTCTTTAGAGAACACAGCCTAAGAAAACCACTATTATAAAAAGTTAAGGAAAACTTTACACATAGAAAAGAAATTATTTGAGGGTTACCAGGAATGAGAAGAGAGGGAAAGGAAAACCACTAACTAGACGATGTTGTTGTTGTTAAGAGCCATCGAATTGTTTCTGACACAGCAACTCTGTATAGGGTTTCCAAGGGGTGGCTGGTGTATTTGAACCACCAACCTTGCAGTCCAGCTAGACATTAAGGTCCAGTGCTTTTCTTGGCGCGTCACACCAGGACTGCAACAATAGACATGTATTAATTTTGGTGAAGGGAAGACAACATAAAATAAGAGGGTGATTGGCAAAAAAAGTGTAGAAAGGCACACAGAGAAGTAAAAAAGAGAAACAACTATAGAGAGGGGAGGAGGAGAGGAAGGAGGAGAAGCGATAGAGGTGGCACGGGCCCCTGGACATTGTATTAGAAACAGTCAGACTGTTAGTGCAAAGCAATCAGAAGTCATGGAAATACTTAGGCTGCATTGTACATTACATTTTAGAATGGTCAGTCTGACTGAAATGTGGAGACTGGACTGGGAAACAGGAGAATGCCAATTTAGGACTCTGGCAGTAATCCAGGAGGATGCTGGTGGCATGAGATAGGCTAAAGGCAGTGGGAGCAGGGAAGTAACTGAAATCCCCTTCATACTGAATTCTTATAAACCAACATACATACATAAATAGGTATACATATTTAAAGAGTACATAAAAATTACATAAAATTATGATTTTTTTCCTAAGGTAGCTGTTATAGATTAAATTACATCCTCAAGAGTATTTGTTGGAATTCTAACTCCTACTACAAGTGGATGTAGTCTAGTATAATGTATAAAGTAGTATAACTACTTCCTTACATCTAATATAATCATTTTCCATAATGTGATTTAATGGCATGAATCAATTCGTTGTGGTCCTTTCAGTACAGGGTGGATCCCACACCTAATACTACTGGGTTATATGTTAAGCAGATCTTACACAGAGGTAGGCACTGAGGAGGGATGACAGATACTTTGGGAAGTCTTTATAAGCCAAAGAACTAGGAATGTCCAGATTACCACCTTAGAAGGAATGGACATGACCAAGACTCTAATTTGGACATTTAGTCTCCAGAACTGTGAAAATAAATTTGGGTTCTTAAACCATACACCTGTGAAATTTCTGTTACCAGCACTAGTTCATGCATTCAATAAATAATAATAATAATAAACAGTATTTGTGCAATTGGATAACATGAAAATATATTTTTTTTAAGTTTGACTTCTGATTTTAAAATTCAAGGCAAGCTAGCAAAGCAGATTTCTATCTTAGTCAGTCCCAGATTGTATAGAAGTGTTAAGAAAGTTTAAATAAAGATTGTGAAAATGAGAAACACTGAGTAGTTACGAATAGACTGTTGATAAAAAGCTGTCAACAATCACCCCATGAGCTCAGCCTCATCGTGCTGGTGAGAATAATGATGAAGACTGTGTAGAAAATCAGTTCATCACATTGTGTGAATCTGAGTACAAGGGCACATTGCAAAGTTGAGCTCCAGAAACGTGGCTCACTTATTTAGGTACCAGTTTTTACTCACCTAAATAAAGAGTGAGTTAGCACCCCATTTATTACATTGGATTTTTACAGAGTTAAGTAAATATTATAACCATTTTTCAAAATGATGAAAATGTCCTAGTATAACTTTAAATATCTCATTCATCTCACTCTAATGGAGTCCTGCTGTGGTGCTGTGGGTTAATGCACTGGACTGCAAAGTCAGTTTGAACTGCAAGGGCATCGGTTCAAGCTCGCCAGTTGCTCCTTGGAAACCCTATTCAGGGTTGCTATGGGTCAGAACTGACTCAATGACACTAACAGCAGCAATATAATAATGAGAGCACACCACACATTCCTAAAATGTTCTCTAGAACCCTTAAAGGTAATAGGGCACAGTATCTTAGCATTCTTTACTACTACTAAAGTCTTGATGTGGCACTGTGGGATAATGCACTGGACAGCAAGGCAAGTTTGAATCACAAAATTGGCTGTTCAAATTCAGTAGCCACTCTTCAGAAACCCAACATAGGGTAGCTATGAGCCAGAACTGAGTCCCTGGCACTTAACAACACCAACTGAAGTTAAGTCTTATTTTGTACCCTTAAATTGTTTTAAACAGATGTATTATATACAAGGAGTCCTGGTGTGGCACTATGAGTTAATGCGCCAGACTGCAAAGTTGTTTGAACTGCAAGGTCAGCAGTTCAAGCTCATCAGCTGCTCCTAGTAAACCCTATACAGGGTCGTTATGGGTCGGAATTGACTCAATGGCACTTAACAACAACAACAATTATGTATAAAGGAGCCCTGGTGTAATGGTTAAGGAGTTTGACTGCTAACTAAAAGGTCTGTAGTTCAAACCCACCAGCCACTCCTTAAGAGAACGATAAGGCAGTCTGCTTCTGTAAATAGTTACAACCTTTGAAATCCTATGAGGCAGTTGGACTCTGTCCTATAGAGTCCTATAGGGTAGCTGTGAGTCAGAACCAATTCAATGGTAGAGGCTTGGTTTTCGGTTTATTAGATACAAGTGGCATACCATAAACTGCATGTATTTAAAATATGTTACTATTAAGCTTAGGCATTCGTAGACATCTGTGAAACCAAGGCTACAATCAAGATACTGAAACTCTCCATCAGTCCCCAATGTATAA
The DNA here is from genome assembly GCF_000296735.1 of Chrysochloris asiatica. Lineage (NCBI taxonomy): Eukaryota > Metazoa > Chordata > Mammalia > Afrosoricida > Chrysochloridae > Chrysochloris > Chrysochloris asiatica. Next base: position 1,674,659 of record NW_006408768.1, on the reverse strand, counting down.
CCCTCTCTCCCACCACTGCTGGCATCTCTCCTGCATTCACAGGCCACTACTGTTTAAGGCACTATCAGTTAGCTTGTATTCTCTAGAATATGAGAGTTCCAGTTCATTAGATCCTCACTAAAATCTTGTATGGTCCGCCTTTCTAATTTTAGCATTCTACTAGCAGTGGTGGGAAACAGGGCTGCAAAGGAGCACAAGGATACATTGGAGAGTAATGGATCATTTCATTATCTTGATCGTGTAGGACTCCTAGCATAGTACTATAGGATAAGCACTGGACTGTGAACCACAAGGGTGACAGTTCAAACCCACCAGTTGCTCCTCAGAAATACTGTATAGGGTTGCTATGAGTCAGAATGGACTCAACTGGCACTTAACAACAACAGTAGGTGTATAGAGTCCTGGTGTGGTGCTGCAAGGTAAGCACTGGACCACAAGGTCAGCAGCTCCTTGAAAAGCCTGTACAGTAGGGTTGCTATGAATCGGAACTGACTCTCCACACAGAACCACCACTACCACCACCACTGATGACTAATGTTATTGTGCTCCTTGTCCTGGAAATAATAACAAAAGATTCTGTAGAAGAGACTTCAGTGTGAGGACCATACTTCTTACGTGCTGACCCCCGCATTCAAGCCTTCCTCTGTCTGGAGGGCTGTATCCTTATCCCTTCCTTCTTAGCACAGTAAACCTCACCCGAGTCATCCTCAACACCCAGTCCACACATCCCCTCTCCAGTAAGACTTACACCTCCTTCCACACCAGTCACTGCTTCCTTATCAAATGTAATAATCCCAGCTTTGGTGTGGTGCTGTAGAATGACCGCTGGTCTGCTAATCCCAAGGTCAGGGCTTCAGATCCTCCAGCTGCTCCTTAGAAACCTGATTCAGGGTTACTATGAGTAGAACCAACTCAACAGCACTTAGCAACAATATTCTCAGTATATTTCTCAAGTTCATTTACTTAGACAGACATATCATACATTTTTGCTCTTCAAATTTCCCAAACACATCCCCTAACCTCCCCCTAAAATGATGACTTCATTTCCCATTTCAGTGAGAAAGAGGGAAAAAAACAAAAAAGTAACAAAATTTCCCTAAACTATTTTAAATGCCATACAATAGTGGTTGTAAAACAACATGTCTGGAATACCTTTTAAATACCTCCCATCAGGAAAGGAATGTCTCAGGTCCTTACCTTGGGTCTTGGCCCTGGAGGCAAAGATAATGAATGCTCTCTGACCTCTAAGGGCAGATTAGGAAAGATGGTACCATTTTCTCCTAGCCTTCTCACAGACATTTTCTTTATATTCTTCAGCCCTTATGTTAGCATACCCTCAAGTCACCAAACTGGGAGACCTCCTGAAGAGGTAGCATACAGAATACCCAAAAAGCTCCAGTTATTCCAGTCCCAAACTACTTGAAACTTTCCAGCCCAGGCTCCAGGTATATAATTGAGTGGACTCTTTGGATGAGTTCAGCCCCAGTCACCATCAATATTCAAAACAAACAATAAACAAAAGAAATCTACATGCATTGAGTCAATTCTGACCCATAGCAACCCTATGTAAAGTTTCTGGGGCTGTAAATCTTTAACAGAGCAGAACATTTCCTCTTGCTCCTGGTGCATTCAAACTGCTAACCTTGTTGTTAGAAGCCCAACGTGTAACCCACTACATCAGGGTTCCTGTCAATATTCAGTGGTGTGGTGCTGTGGGCTAATGGGTCAGACTGCAAAGTCATTTGAACTGCAAGGTCCGTGGTTCAAGCTCACCGGGTGTTCCTTGGAAATCCTATACAGGGTCACTATGAACTGGAATCCACTCTACGGCACTTAACGACAACAACAAATCCAACTTTATAACAAAAGGAAAACAGGAAAATGATTAAGTCCCTTCTTAATTCCACTTCCACTCCCCTCTCTTGTTACCACTGTATTTTTTGGTTACTCTTCACAACATTACTCCTGGAAATAGTGGTATATACTCAATGTGACCTAATCCTTATCTCCCATGTACTGTTTCAGTCTGGCTCTCGTTCCTAGCCTTCTCTTGAATCAACATGCTAAATCCCATTGCTAAATCTCATCATAATTGGCCTCCCTGCAGCATTTGATGTAAGTAACCACTGTCCCCTTGAAATATGTTTCTTCACTTGGCTTTTAAGATACGATGCCTTTCTGGCACTCAGCAGCACAATTCCTTCCCAGAACCGTCACCCCAATCTCTTAACTCCAGAGGGCCTCGGGGCTGGGTCCTTGGGCAGTGTCTAAGTACAGTCGTGACCTGAATGACCTCATCGTTCCTATGGATGTAAACACCACCTGCAGTGGATGCGATGTGTTCAGCCAGATCCCCTCCTCAGAACTGAAGCTCTCATTCTCCCTACTGTTGGGAGTGTTGATGGCTGACCTCTGAGGCTTCTCTCTTCTCACACCCTGAAACTGCCTTCCACAGCTAACTTACCCAAGGTCCCATTCTTGGCCATCCAGTTAATGTGGGTGTATGATGTTTGACAACTTGTCAAGGCCATTCCCACCAGAATTCCTCTTGGGATGTTGTTGTTGTTGTTAAGTGCCGTGGAGTCGGTTCCGACTCATAGCAACCCTACACAGGGTTTCCGAGGCTGTAAATCTTTACGGGAGCAGACCGCCTCATCTTTTCCGTGGAACCGCTGGCAGTTTCAAATTGCTGACCTTGCAGCCTGATTTGTAACCATTACACTACCAGAGCTCCTCTTGCGATAGGTAGAGGCATTTATTGGACTCTGATTACAGCCAAGTTTTTCCCTCTGCCCAGTTCTGCTTTCTTCACAACTCACAGGTATTGATCCAAACAGTATTTCCCAATACACCAGTGTCTGTTTCTAGGGGAGGAGGATCTATATATCATCTATAAACAAAAGAAAGTAGACCCATTCCATTCACAGGAAGTTTTTAAAACATGCAAAACTAATCTAGAGTGATAGAAATCCAAGCATTGGTTACCTTGGTTGAAAGACTTTAAGGTTACTTTCAGGGATGATAGCAAAGTTCTGTATCCTGATTTGGATGCTAGATACTGGAAGTACAAGCGTTTCAAAATATTGAACTGTATATTTTCTGTCCACTTATTTTACTCAAAGTAAAATTGTCCTCAATTAGAAATGAATAATTGAAAAGTTTTAAAGAAGGAGAACACTGAGTGATGAAGGCTTTACTGCAAAGCTGAGCAGAAAACTATGTCGGAACTGCTGAGCTAAGTGCAAGGACAATGATTTTGTTGGTTTGTTTTTAAATAGGAGACATGACAACACAGTCAAATGCTTATGGGAATGATCCAGGAGAGGAGCAAGAAGGGCTAGCATGTTTCCCTTACACAGGAAAGAGGACACCGCATCCAAAGCACAAGCAGCGGGACTGACTCTAAATAGGAGCCCAGGTGGATTGTTGTGGCGTAAGGCAGGAGGGGCAGATGGAGGCAGGTCGTCCTGGCGTAGCACTGTGGGTTAATGCACTGGACTGCAAAGTTGATTTGAACCTCAAGGTAGGCAGTTCAAGCTCACCAGCTACTCTTAGGAAACCCTACATAGGGTCACTATAGGTTGGAACTGACTGGACAACTGACTTAACAAGAAGGCTTTGATGTGGTGTTTGTGAACATTCTCCTTAGATGGTTCTGTTTTTTCACAGAAGCAAGAAGCAAAGTTCTCAGCTGAGAGTGATTCTAAGAGAAGAGACATTGGAAGTTTGCAAAGAAAAGCAATAAAATGGTCTTATCTGGTAGTGTAGTGGTTACGAATCGGGCTGCTAACCTCAGGGTCAGCAGTTAGAAACTACCAGCTGTTCCGCGGGAGAAAGATGAGGCTTTCTGTTCCCGTAAAGATTTACAGCCTCGGAAACCCTATTCATGGTCGCTATGGGTTGGAACTGACTCGATGGCACATAACAACAACAACATAGGATGTTAGAGAGGTTATGGTTTACAGTAGGGGATGACAACTATGGCCCCATACCAGCTTCTGCTCACTGCCTGTTGTTGGGTGGCCTGGGAGCTGAAATGGGTCTTCGCATTTTAATGTCTGGAAAAAAATCAAAAGAAGAAACATATTTTGTGACACAAAAAATTACATAAAATTCTATTTCAGTATCCATGAATAATGTGTTACTGATGGGAAGAAGAAGAAAAAAAGGAGCATCTAAGAGGTACACAAAGAAGGCATTAGGGTTCAAAGTCCTAGACCCTTTTTACTCTGATCACCATTTCTATAACAAGCTTTTAGAGTCTGAGTGATTTCAAGGTCATTTTCTTGTTTGTAAATTATACAGTGGTCAAATTTACACAAGTATTTTCATCATTTTGGTACCAAGTTCAGTTTTCCTTAAGCATCGAAACTATGCAGATGCTGATGGGATGCATAAGACTAAAGTGCCCAACCAGGCTGCCAAAGGTATGTGCCCTTTCAAAGGACAATTTGGTACATGCCATAAAGGGTAGTTTGTTTGTTTGTTTCTTTTTTTTTTTAATATAGCAATTTCACTTCTAGAGATGTATAGCTAAAGGAACTCTTTACAGCTTTAGAAGTAACAGAAATGTTCCCCAACAGGGGATTGATGAAATTAATGTTGAAATTTCAGTGTACTGCAGTGATTTTCAAAGTGGTCTGTGGACCACCATCAGGGTTCCATGAAGTCAAATCTGCTGTTAGCCGTTTTCACAGTGTTGACATTGGCAAAGTGGAGCGATGGTGGGAGACATTGCAGTATGAGGCAAAGGTCTCTGAGTGGCACAAATGATTTGCTCTTGGTACCAACTGAAAGGGTGAAGATCTAAGTCCATCTAGCAGTACCTGGGAAGAAAGGTCTAGCAATCTACTCCATTAAGATTACAGCCAAGAAAATCTTTGGTAACAGTTAAGGTGGTAGTACAAAACTACACTAGCAGTCACTTTTTTTTTTCATCACTCACAACAAAAGAACAATGCCAGTGTCACGTGTATGTCCTTGATGAAGCAATGAAAGTTACCCATTTGAGTAAATATCAACCCTCAAGTACAGGTCTGTTTCATACTTTGTGTGGCACAGAGGGAGCCTGCACACAGAAATATGATGGTTCTCTTGAGGAAAAGCACATGTACCACCAGCTGTTTTTGAGTTCTGAGCTGAATTAAACTCTTTTTTTCCTCCCATGAAATACCATGTTTACTTAAAACAAGAATAGTGTGTTGTTATTCATACTTGAAATTTAGCAGGCATTTTATCTGCAATGAACTAAGTGAACTTGTCATTGATAGTATTTCTTGTCAATGATAAAATGTGAGCTATCAAGAAAAACCACATAATTTTGGAAAATTTGTATATGACAAAGTATGATTAACAATGTAGTGTCTCTACATTTAAATAATTTTGATGAGGTTATTAGTAATATTGATGAATGTAAATTTTATATTATAAAGTGAAACATATCAATATTTAGAAGATATGTATAATTCAGTGATTCAGTATTTCCCAAATGGCTTAATTATGCATTGGTCGAAGTGCCACATAGGCAGATATATTTTAATGTAATGCATTGAGTAAATTCATGTATGATAGTATTTTCAGTCTGGAAAAGAAATTTTCCTTTCCCCCTTGTCCAGGCAGGGTCTTAGGCATATTGGCATCATATTATCTCTTCCTTGGTTTTTATAGCCAGGACTCCTCAGGGTCTCTTTGCATGTTCTTCTGTCCTGAATCATGCGGATCCTCACCTCCTGACTCAGTTCCTTAACTACTGGGTGTAAACTCTCTCTCTTTTAGCTGACCTCCACAATGACACTTAGCAACAACAAGGTAAATAGATCATTTACAAATCTCTGTCTTCAGGTCTATTGGTTACCATATAACAAAATGGAAAGAAGAAGAACTCTGGGCTTTAACAATACTTAAAGATGTTCTTTAACTTAGGAATTTGTCAAGACCTGCTGAAAACACATTATCATATTGTTTAAATTAGAAGACATAGTTTGAAAGAAGTCATTACACATAACAAATTGGACCTGACAAAAACTACCAGGAGACCAGTTGCATTTCAATAAGTTTTAGTTCAAGTAGTCTTTGGAATATAGGCATATCTCATATTATTGTGCTTTCACTGTATCACGCTTTGGAGCTACTGTGTGTTTTACAAATTGTGGCAGCCTTTTATTGAGCAAGTCCATTGGCAGCATTTTTCTAACAGCTTGTGTTCACGTTGTGTCTCTCACATTTTGGAAATCCTCACAACATTCAAGATTTTCATAAGGCTATTGCACACTTAATAGACTACAGTGTAATGTGAGCATAAGTGTTAGTAACACTGGGAACACAAACTATTGGTATGACACACTCTATAGCGACATTGGTCTTACTGTGGTGGTCTGGAGCCAAACCCACAGTATCTCTAAGCTCTGGCTGTGTCTGCCAGGCAGAGAATGCTGAGTAAGTTCACAGGTTGGGTCGTTAAGTCATGCTTACCTTTCACCATTTATTTAACAGCACCTTCCAAAATAAAAATTGTCCATTGAGTACATATTTGGTACAGCCTACATAGTTGCTGCAGAATTATATATATATATATATATATACTGCCATTTGCAGCACAATCCGAAGAAATGAAAACAAAAGCCCAAATCTCTGAGTGCCATCACACTGGCTTTGACTAGACTTAGACTCATGGTTACCACATGTCAGAGTAGAACTGCTCCAGAGGGTTTTCCTGGATGACCAGGGTAATCTTTATGGAGGTAGAACACCAGGCCTTTCTTCTGCAGCACCCTTGGGTGGGCTCCAATGGGTATAAAACACTACACCACTCAGGGGCCGTCAGAACAAACTGGTCTCTGCAAACAGCAGCATCTCGAACTTCAAGTAGAAGACTTTCTGCTGCATGAACGAATATGGAACTTGGTTTAAAATGGTTACGGCTTCTCCAAAATGGCTCTTCAACTGTGACCAAGTGCTGCAGAAGAGTTTTCAAGTCAAGCTTTTTTTTTCCTGTGGTACTTTAAGTATAACAGATGTGTATTCATAATTAGTATCACATTTGCATTTTTCTCTCCACTATAAAAAGAGCTAATAATCGTGGAAGGAAGGAGAATGAAAAAGCATCATTCTATCATCTTTTTATTGATCATTTTTATCATTTGCATGCTGAGCCTTCTTGAAGGTAGCTATTACTTCCAGCCCTCTCCCACAAGCTGACCAAATTTATAATGAGAACACCAGCACAGAGTACGTACTCACACATACAAACTCGAAGATGACTTTAAGGCAGCTCTAGATGGAAGACCCTGATAGAGGGGAGGCTATCTGGAGATTCCAATGCAGCTTTATGCTCTTCACTGTACTTCCTCTAACAGAACAGGCCTGCTTACCTTCTGTGCATATTTCTGTAAGACTCTCATACCTAGCACTCAACACTCGTCCTGGTGTGGTGTTGCAGGATAAACACTGGATTGCTTACTATAAGTCAATAGTTCAAACCTACCAGCCGCTTCTCAGAAACCCTATATAGGGTAGCTATACGTGGAAACTGACTGGACGACACTTAGCAACCACATGAAATAAATCATTGAAAAAATAGTCCTCTCAGGCAAGCTTTCAGGTCTATAGCTTAAGATAGCACCATGAACTACAGTGGGACACAGGAATTGAACAGACTCCATCTGCAATGGCAAAGCCAGGATGTGCCTGGATCACTAAGCAGGGGTTTTTGTTGTTTTAGTGCCATCGAGTGGTTCCAACTCATAGATAACCTGTATAGGGTTTCCAAGGAGTGGTTGGTAGATTTGAACCATTAACCTTGTGATTAGCAGTCCAGTGCTTATCCTATAACACCACACCACCAATGAAGTAATGATCATATTCCAACTACTATATGTTACCAGAGGAGCTCTGGTAGCATTGTGGTTACAAATCGGGCTGCGAACCTCAAGGCCAGCAGTTCGAAGCTACCAGCTGTTCCGTGGGAGAAAGATGAGGCTTTCTGCTCCTGTAAAGATTTACAGCCTTGGAAACCCTGTACAGGGTCGCTATAAGTCGGAATCAACTCGACAGCACTGAACAATAACAACATATGTTACCTAAATGAATTACAGCTTTGATATCATCCTGATTGTATAGAGAAAGAAACTTAGGACTTAATAGAAGTGAAACATCTGCCGTAAGTACCTGTTGTGAGTTGCTGTCAGTAGGCTGCTAGACCCAAGTGCAGCAGAAAGAAGCACTGTCCAGTCCTACATCATCTTCAAGAGGCTCAAGTCCACTGTTACAGCCCCCATGTAATCTGAGTGTCTGCAATGTAGGGGCTCATCCTCCAATGATATTAGACAATCTTCTATTGTGATCCACAGCGTTTTCATTGGCTCATTTTTTGGAGTATTATTATTAGGCCTTTCTTCTTAGTATATCTTAATTTGGAAGCTACACTGAAACCTATCCACCATGGGTGACCCTGATGGCATTTGGAATATTAGTAGTATAGTTTCCAGCATCATAGCAGCACATAATCTACTGCAGTACAACAAAGTGACAAATGGGTTGTGTCAAAGAACTCTTGCCGTTAGGTGTCATAGAGTCAGTTCTGACTCATCGTAGCCTAATGTACAACCAAAACAAAATACTGCATGATCCTGTACCTGTATTGGTATGGCTGAGGCCATTGATGCAGCCACTGAATCAGCCTATATCACCTCTTTTGCTGACCTTCAACTTAATGAAGCATGATGTCCTTCACCAGGGATTGGTTCTCCTGATAACATGTCCAAGACAAAGTCTCTCTAATCTCGCTTATAAAGACCATTCTGGATGTTTATCTTCCAAGACAGATTTGTTTGTTCTTCTGACAGTCCATCATATATTCAATATTATTTGCCAACACCGTGATACAAATGCATCAGTTCTCCTCTAGTCTTCCTTATTCACGGTTTCACCTTTGCACGCATGTGAGGCAACTAAAAATACCATGTTTGGATCAGGTGCACCTCAGTCCTCAAAATGGCATCCTTGTATTCTTAACACTTTAGAAAGACTTTTCCAGCAGATTTGTCCAATGCAATATGCCATTTGATTTCTTGACTGCTGCTTCCATGGGTCTTGATTGTAGATCCAAGTAAAATGAAATCCTTAACTATTTCAATGTTTTCTCCACTTGCCTTTATGTTGCTTATTGGTCCAGTTGTAAAGATTTTTGTCTTCTTTATGTTGAGGTATAATCCATAATGAAGGCTATAGTCTTTGATCTTCATCAATAAGTGCTTCACATCCTCTTTATGTTCAGCAAGCAAGGTTGTGTCATCTGCATACCACAAGTCACTAATGAGAATCCTTATCCCATGTTCTTCTTCATTTAATACAGCTTCTTAGATAACTTGCTTAGCATACAGATTGAATAAATATAGTGACACACACCTTTTATGATTTTAAACCATTCAGTATTCCTTTGTTCTGTTTGAACAACGACCTCTTGGTCTGTGTACAAGTTCTGCATGAGCACAGTGAAATGTTCTGGAGTTCCCAATTTTAGCAATGTTACCCCTAATTTGTTATGATCCACACAGTCAAATGCTTTTTCATAGTCAATAGAACACAAGTAAATATCTCTGTAGTTTTCTCTGCTTTCAGTCAAGAACCATCTGATGTCAGCAATGGTATCCCTCATTCCATACCCTCTTCTGAATCCAGTTTAAATTTCTGGCAGTCCCCTGCCAATGTAGTCCTGCAATTGTTTTTAATTGTCTTCAACAAAATTTTCTTGCCTGTAATATTAATGACATTGTTTGATAATTCCCACTTTCTCTTGGATCACCTTTCTTTGCAATAGGCACAACTTTTCTAGTTGGCTGGCCAAATTCCTTGGCATACATGAATGAACACTTCCAGCATTGCATCTGTTTGTTGAAACGTCTCAGTTGGCATTCTGTCAATTCCTGGATGCTTCTCTTTTACCAGTGTCTTCAGCGCAGCTTAACGTCTTCCTTCAGTATTATCAGTTGTTCATCTGTTACAATTTGAAATGATTGAGCATCAAGCAGTTCTTTTTGGTACAATGACTCTGAATTCTTCCATATTCTTCTGATGCTTTTTGCATCATTCAATATCTTGCCCATTGTTGTTGTTCACTGCCAGGTCCTGGGCCATCCTCATT
>NW_006408768.1:1661720-1663089 GCF_000296735.1 Chrysochloris asiatica | reverse complement strand
CATTGGCTCTTGATCATACGCTACCTCTTGAAATGGTTGACCATCAACCATTTCCTGAACATCAACCAAATAATTATTAAAAATAATTTTTTGGAATTCAAGCTGCTTCTAAGTAAAAGCATTACCTGTATTGAAATTTGTAAATTAATGCATCAAAGTAGAACAGTGAGAAAGAGTGAAACACTGAGAAATGCATTAGTAAATATGAAGATCATCCACACCAATATCTCTACTTTTACTTTCTGGAAAGTATGTAGACCTTAATGTACAAAATTCTTAAGCTTGTGTCTGGGGGGTGCTTCTGGATTCAGATGTGTTGTTGTTGTTCAGTGCCACTGAATCGGGTTCTGACTCATAGTGTCCTGTATAGTGTTTCTGAGGCTGTCAGTCTTTGCTGGAACAAGAAATTTTATCTTTCTTCCAAAGAGCAGGTGGTGGGCTCAAGCCCATGTTTCTGTAGGTTACATCCAGTGCTTACCACCGTCCTCCACAGACTTAGATATAAAAACACCTTATTAAGACAAATCACAGGTGTATAAATCTTCTTAATAGAAATTTTGGTTATTTAAATGAGAGAACTCTAAATCTAGAAAGGAGAACAACTCTTTCAATTTACTGATGTTAATCCAACAGATCAATGAGAAATATTGAAATTGCCTACAACAGAAATCATTTACTGAAGGCCATACTAAATTTCTTAAACAGTTTATTTTGGGACAAAAAGAAGAGTGCTGTTTTGGTTTTTTAAAGGGGAAAAACTCGGAATAGGATCATACTCAGAATAAAAGGAACCTGGGAGCAACAAGACCCATTGGAAGCTGACAAAACAATACAGGCAGATGGATGAGCAGTCAGATGATCTGAGAAGCCCTGATCATAAAGCTCTCAGACCTCCTAAAACTGCCTCAGTCACTGAGAAGCAGACAGTGAGCCTTATTCCTCATCTGAGTGTAGCCAAGGAAGGTGCTCCTTGCTTCCAGGTGAAATGAAAAGCCTTTCAATTGCATTGGTTGTCTTTCTGCCCACACATACAGAATCCCAGTGGTAGCCCTTACTACATTTAATGATGATACCCTTTAAATATGCTTTAAGCACATACACATAGACTTTAGTTGCATCCCAAAGAAATGAATACCAAATTCTATATGAATACCAAATTCTAATGAAACAGGTTTTACTTACACAATTATATAAGGGTCTAGAGCTATAAGGAGCCTCTGGTAGAGTAGTGGTTACGAATCGGGCTGCACACCTCAGGGTCAGCAGTTCGAAACTACCAGCTGTTCCGTGGGAGAAAGATGAGACTTTCTGCTCCCGTAAAGATTTACAGCCTCGGAAACCCTGTTCAGGGTCCCTATGAGTTGGAACC
>NW_006408768.1:1643660-1660960 GCF_000296735.1 Chrysochloris asiatica | reverse complement strand
CTATGAGGTGGAATCAACTCGATGACACTTAACAATGTCTTATATTTTACTTATGCAAATTATGAAATCATATTAAATTCAAAGCATATGGTATTACCCTGATATGAAATTTAAAATATGGTTAATATTCTGATGGAAACCATAGCAAAACCAAAAAGTTATTTGAAATGTCATATATTAAGACCTTTGATTACCATAAATTCACCATAAAGAGTTTAATTTTAACTCTCACTATTATTGTGTAGGATTCCTTTTGTGGTGCTGTGGGATAAAGCACTGAACCATAAGGTCAGTTTGAACTGCAAAGTTGGCAGTTCAAATTTACCAGTCACTCCTTGAAAACCCAATACAGGATTGCTATGATTTGAAATCAACTCATTGACACTTCACAACAAGATTATTGTGTAAGGGAGCACAGTGGATCCATATTATAAGCATTGGGCTGCGAACCACAAAATCCATGGTTCCAGCCACTCCATGGGACAAAGATGAGGCTTTCTGCTCCTGTGAAGATTTAAAGCCTCAGGATTGCTATGAGTCGTAACTGATTCCAGGGCACTTAACAACAACAACACTCAGAAGAAAAGGAGTTCTGGTGGCACAGTGGTTAAGTGCTGAGCTGTTAACTGAAAGACAGGCAGTTGTCACCTACTAGTAGTCCTCTTCCTTAAAGATTTACAGCCTTAGAAAGTGCCGATCCATAATCAGCATTTTTGGAAGCAGGAGTAAAGAAATCAAACAATGTATTACATTAGCAAATCTTTTGCAAAAGACCTCTTAAAAGTGTTAAAAGTGCAAAGAGATCACTTTGAGAACTAAGGTGCCCCTGACCCAAGCCATGATATTTTCAATCACCTCATATGTATGAGAAGAATAATTAAAGTACCCTGGATGTCCAGAAGAACAAACAAATCTATCTTGGAAGAAAACAAGCCCGAATATCCCTTAGGAGCAAAGATGGCAAGACTTCAGTTCTTGTATTTTGGACATGCTGTCAGGAGGGAACAGTCCCTGGAGAAGGATATCATGCTTGGTAAAGTGGAGGGTCATTGGAAAAAAGGAAGACCCCTATAGAGATGGACTGGTACAATGGCAGCAGGAATGGGCTCAAATGTAACAACAGTTGTGAGGCTCACAAAGGACTGCGTTCTGTTGTGCATGGGTCTCTGAGTCAGAACCAACTAGTTGGCACCTAACAACAACAACAAACAAGATACTGCATGATTACCAAGGATAAAAAGAAAAACACCAAATGACATTATGAATGTTTTATGAGTAAATTTCTTTCCAAGATTCGTATATGCTTTTAGATTTAAGAATACGATTTATAATAATTGATAAAATAAATTTCCTGATAGTATTCTTGTAAATGGGAATTTACCTTCACTGCAAACATATGTATGTATGAGTGTGATGAAGCCTACAGGGGAAAAATTATGGGGACTTATTAGTCATTACCAGATACTCTGAAGGAAAGAATTACTGGACCGAGGACCATAGGCTCGGGGGACACCAAGGCCAACTGGTATTATGTAGTCCACAAATACAATGTTTCATATCCTACTTTGGTGAGTAAGGACTGAGTTCATAAGCAGCAACTACTGTCCCTCCCTATGTGGAGATGAGAAAAGTGTGATACTCTAAAATAAGAATACATGCGTTTTAGAAATATTTTTGGACCAAAGCTATGAACTGAATGAACCTGTACTTCATGAAGCTTTACCCAGAAAATGCTGTATATACAGATGTGTCATTCTTCTTTTTTTTTTTTTTTTTGTTATAAAGCAGTATAAAACAGAGAGTTTAAAAGAGGTCAAGACACTGGACCAGCTTGCCCCACTCCCCACCGGGTTGTAGAGGAAGGCAAAGCAATCAATCCACAGACTACCTGAAGTTTCCTCCACACAAAGCTTCCCAGAAAAAGGAAGACACAGTGAATTGGCCTGAAAAACAATCTGCAGCTAGTCCTGATTATGGAGTATAAAACGAATACCATTTTCAAAATGTTTGCCCTTCAAAGAAACTCTTCCATACTAACCCAGTTAGTCCAGGTTATAATAGGAATCGTCAAACTCAGAAATAACAACCTCAGATTTAGAAAGAGAAGAGGAAGGGCTCCCATGTTTTTGTTAACATAAATGTAAAATCATAGTTGTCAATGTTACAGTAATAATCTAAAGTCACATGAAAAGTTGATATTATGCTAATCACACAAGGACAAATACTATGATCTCATTTAAGATACTCCTAGAGTCCTGGTGTGGCTCTGTGGGATAAATCACTGAGTCATAAGGTTGGTTTAAACCACAGGTTCAGCAGTTAAAACTCATCAGCCACTCCCTTGAAAGCCCTATACAAAACCCTATACAAGGTTGCTATGAATTGGAACTGATACAAAGGCACTTAACAACACCAAGAAGAACAGAATAGAGCAACAAACCCAAACTGAGCACACAACCTCTTCTTTATCCTGAGGTACCACAGGTAAATGCAGAGACCAAAGATTAATAGTGGCCACCAGCGGCAGCTATTAGGATAACTGGTAGGATCAGCACTGGACTGCTAACCACAAAGTTGGCAGTTCAAATCCACCAGCTGCTCCTTGGAAACCCTATACGGGGTCACTATGAGTCGGGACCAACTCAATGGCACTTAACAACAACAATAAAAAAACAGGAGTATCAGGGAGGGAAAAGGGGAGACATTTTGCTAAGGTACAGTGAGTTTCAAGTTATGATGATGGAAAATTTGTCAATGGACATTGATGATGTTTGCACAATATGATTAATGCCATTTGTCTCGCTGAATGTTATACGTGAGAAATGTTAAAATGGCAAGTCTGTGTTATCTATATTTTTATAGTAATAAGTTGGTCAGGAGATGCACCTCTACCACTTACGGATACCAGTGTTTTCCACACCTGCTAGAGGGCACGCTGACAGGACAGCTGCACAGATATCTCCCCCACAGTCCTTTTCTGCTATCTCTGAAGTCACTCTTTAAATATTGGCATTATGATGTCCAAGATTAAAATGGAAGCTCAAGGAAGAGCATCAAGAATAATGTTGCTGTTGCTGTTAAGTGCCGTTGAGTTGGTTCCGACGCATAGCAACTCTGTATAGCGTTTCCAAGGAGCAGCTGCTGGATTTGCACTTCTGACCTTGTGATCTGCAGTCCAGTGCTGATCCTACAGTGACATACCAGAAATCCTAATACAAAATTGTTGTTGTTAGGTGCCCGTGAGTTGCTTCTGATGCATAGTGAACCTATACACAATAGAATGAAAGAAACACTGCCCAGGTCTGAGCCATCCTCATCATTGATGGTATACTTGAGTCCATTGTTGCCACTGCGCCAGTCCGTCTTGTTGGGGTCTTCCTCTTTTTCACTGAGACTCCACTTTAACAAGCATGATGTCCTTTCCCAAGGACTGGTTCCTCCTAACAATAACAATATGCCCGAAGTATGAGAGACACAGTCTCATTATCCTGGCTTCTAAGGAACATTCTGGCTGTTGCTTTGGCAGTCCATGGTATTTTTAATATTCGTCTCCAACACCATAACTCAGATGCATCAATTGTTCTATGATCTTCCTTATTCATTGTCCCACTTTCAAATGCGTAAGAGGCAATTGAAAATACCACTGCTTGAGTGAGGCACATCTGAGTCCTCAAACTGATTATCTTTTGTCTTGAACACTTTAAACAGGTCTTTTACGGCATATTTGCCTAACGCAATAATACATCCTTTGATTTCTCAACTGCTGCTTCCATCAGTGTAGATTGTAAATCCAAGCAAAATGTAATCTTTGGCAAATCCAATCTTTTTTCCATTCATAATGTTATTTATTGGTCAGTTGTGAAGATTTTGGTTTTCTTTACATTGAGGTATAATCCATACTGAAGGCTGTGGTCTTTGATTTTTCTCAGTAATTTTAAATCCTCTTTGCTTCCAGCAAGTATGGTACTTATCATCTGCACATCGCAGGTTCTTAATGAGTCGTCCTCCAACCCTGATGCCATGTTCTTCTTCAAATAATTCAGCTTCTCACATTATTTGCTCAGCATACAGACTGAGTAAGTTTGATGAAAGGAGGCAACCCCAGCACATACCTAGGTTTTCCAATGTTTCTTTCCACAGATGTATTCCTATGTATTCCATGTAGTGAGGTCCAGGGGCATAGTTGCATCTTATGTTTTTTAAAAAGGTATTTGTAAGGGATAAATTGCTGGCCTTGCAAAATTTTATAACTCATCGTTTCTATCACCAAGGCCGTATTTTCCAACCTTCCTCTTTTTGTCCAACCTTCTCATTCCAAGTACCAGTAATTATTAATACATCTTGATTGCATGTTCAAGTAACTTCAGACTGAAGAAGTTGATAGATTTTTCAGTTTCACCAGTACTAGCTTCAGTGGTTGGTGTATAAATTTGAATTAATAGTGGTCTGAACTAATCTTCCTTTTAGGCATATGGATATTATCCTATCACAGACAAGCATTGTGCTTTAAGATAAATCTTGAAATACTCTTTTTGAACATAGGAGTAGTTACAAACAGGAATCTAATTAGTTTTATTGATAGGGATGGCCACACAGTTCAAATATTTTTGTCCTTGTAACAGCCACGTTTCCCTAGCTGTCCTGCCCTCTCTGCCTTCCTTCATCAATCTGGTTTCCTCCTCTCAGAAAGTGTGATCTTACTGGGAAACAGTAACTGTGTGTGCCAGAGGCAGCCTAGGGAAAGCTGAGGAGTCTGCAACAAAGAGGTCTCCCTAGAATCCTGACATTTCAAAGCTTTGTATGGACACTGGGGATAAAGAGAACCCTGGCAACGCTCATCTGCACACCTGTGGCAGGCTAACAATCAAGGCTACTGGTAGCTTGACTTTTCCCTGGGAACTGGCTCATTCCTCCATTTGAGAGGGAACTTAACAACAATTTCACTGACTTGAAGGCACTTAACAACAACAATAATAGTACTTAAATGGCACAGTAAGAGCTACATTAAAGCAATGGTGTTGTGGTTCTGGCTTAAAGTAAGACTAGTTAAATTATTCAATTGATGTATCTAAAGCAACATCACATACAGAAAAAAAGGGCAGCATGGGTTGAGAAAGGTTAGTTAAGCCACATCAATTTTAGACCCATGCAGTGATTTCACTGAGCTTTGTAATTTCTGAACATTTAAACTCATACACTGCCTTTTATCTAAATAGTAAAACACTTTATCGGAAAAAAACAATTTTCACGCATCATGTTTTTATAGTGCTGAAATTTTTTAAAACTCTGTATGTTAACAATCTCATTTCATTTTTACCAATAACGGGACATTTCATTTTGAAAACTACAAACTGCTGTACAAAGAAGCTAAGTGAAAATCAGGCCACACTTTCTCCTTTTACCTCATTCTGACTTCCCAAGGGAGGGGGTCCATTCATTCATTCATGCTGTAATCCAACACCAGGAATACAGGTTGAAAAAGACAGATGGACTACAGCAAAGTCTTCACCATGATGGGCGAAAGAATTCAACAAGTCATGAATGTGACATGTTTAAAGAAAAAAAGAATCTAACATCCCCTTCATTATACTAAGCCAGTAACCACCAGAGACACTTGGGGCAAAGGCCAAAGTCAAGGGCAATGTTAGGGGTTTCAAGTGTCTATTAACAGATGCCTGAGATCTTTTACTACATCCCAAGGCAAAGCTACTGAATTATCTACTGCTTTGAGTGGTCCAACCCTATTCGTCTCTACCACTGGAGGTAGTCAAGGACCAAGGCTCTAGATTTAGGTTTCAAGATGATTGAAGCCTAAATTGATACTTCAAGACGTAATCCAACATCTTTTGCTTTCCAGATTGGTTATATTCATTTCTATAATGTTCCCTTAAATATTGTAATTAAGGAATGCCTGCTTAAAGAGTTGAGTCCACTTTAAGCTTAGCCTTAAACTTAAGTTCTTCTTTCTGTGATCCTTTTTTAGCACTGCTTCCACCTGATTCATATCCATGCTTTAGAGCTGGGTTTTGTCAACAGAATGAATTCATGGTTACACATATTCATTACTTTTGGTACCGAGTGATACTGCCTTATGAGTCCAGACATGATATTTTCACTCATAGGATCACAATGCACAGGGTGGCTGACATTGCAACACATTTGGGAAAAAATTATTGTATTATTATAGTGCATCCTTCACTTTATTTCTTTTTACTCCTGTCAATTTTGGAAATGCTATAAGTAAAATGCAATTGGTTTTCAGTGTTTTAAAGTGTGAATCATTTAATAAAATTTACTGGGGACTCTAATACACAGAACATTCCACTTGTGTCTGCTAACCAATGGTTATAAGCTGCGAGGTCTTTCCCCTGAAACTGCAGTTCAGCTTAATAATGAAGAACATGAGACGTAAAGAAGACTCCAGAGTACACTCTGAAAAGCTGAAGTCAGCTGTTGTCGATACCACATTCAATAGAGCCCGTTGTGATCAGCAAAGGCTGTCATGGGCTGACTCTGGGGAATAGATCACTAGGTGTTTCTTCCTAGTCTGTCTTAGTCCAGAAGCTCTGCAGAAACCTGCTCAGCAACACAGCAACATGCTAACCTCCACTGACATGCAGGTGTGGTGGCTGCACATGAGATGCACTGGCTGGGACTCGAACCTGAGTCTCCCAATGGAAGGCAAGAATTTTACTATTAAGCCACCACTGTGTCCATCTCTGAAATCACAAAAGAAAAAGATACACCCTGCTCTCATGATATTTTCCACGTAAGAACAATCCAATCATTTTGGATAACAAATCCCCTTTTCCAATTTGTCAGAAATAATGACTGCTATTCTAAATATCTAAGAAATTCATTAGTCCCAGGGAGGGTAGACATGCTTGTCATAGCAGCAAAAACTCCTGCTCATAAGCCTAAGGAAGAGAAATACTTTACACAGACTTTGATATTTACTAAAAAAATTAAAAGATAAGACCTGAAAAAAAACCAACTTGAAACTCTAGCATGGGGAAAAATTAATCTGATTTTATTTCACTAGGGAACAAGGCTTTCATTTTAAGTCTCTGGTTACTTTCCACAGTAGTTGCAATGTATTTATCAAATGTCAGGAATCATGTTCCTCATCTGTTCTAGTAATCAGCAGCAAATAAGATTACCATGTAAGAGAGTAGACAAAAATCAATTGTTTCTTCTAGGAACATTAAAGTCACACAACCAGTGTTGCTGTTTAAAATGAACAAGTCCTAAGTAATAAATACAGTCTAGAAACAGGATTCCATTGATGATCAGCTGTGTTGGAGCAAGTGAGTGCACACTATTCTCTAAAGCCCATGGTAGGGTAAAGAGCCTAAGCATTTTACAAGAGGAACACAAGTATATTCTAGGTGATTCCTGATTCGTCGAGGGTTCCCTGCCATCGGCTGACAGTGATAAAAACTGTGATGCATTACTCTGCAAGGTTAACAAGGAAATTCAAGCCGTCTGTTAGCAAGCAAGAGAAGGCAACAAGCTTCAGGAGGGCAGAAGTCACTGACAACACATTTGTTCTTACATCTAGACAAGTGTCAGTCTCCTAGCCAATCTGAGCCAAAGCTTCCTGGGAATAACTTGCTGAAGACGAGCAAATTAAACCCTGTTGGAGATAAATATACTTGTTCTTTCAAATTTCATAAGACTGTTTGTTGTTGTTGTTGTTATATGCTGTGGAGTCGGATCCGACTCATAGCGACCCTGTACAGGGTTTCCGAGGCTGTAAATCTTTACGGGAGCAGAATGTCTCATCTTTCTCCTGCGGAACAGCTGGTAGTTTCGAACTGCTGACCCTGTGGTTCGCAGCCCGATTCATAACCACTATGCTACCATATGACTGTTTAGAAAATGAATACTCAAGGATTTTTTTTACCCTTAAATCTGTGAAAAGCTGATCTGTAAAAATACAAATATGCATGTTTGATAAACTAGGAAAAGTCAGGAGATCAATGTATTTTCCTACTGAAAGAAATTGTTCTTTAAAATGTTTGGGTTAAGAATCTAGAACAAGGTCAGTAGCATAAAAGGTCGAGGGAGACATGCGAACGTCCACGCTATGTTTATCATTCTTGTTAGGTTCATCTCTGCATTTCAAAACAAATATAGAAATAATGCCAATCTCAACAAACTGCTTCATAAATTGAAAAGGAAGGAACATATCCCGATTCATTTTAAGAAACCAGTAAACCCTGATGCCAAATAATCCCAAGACATTACAAGGCAAAATAACTAAAGATGAATCAGTTGATGACCACACACATACACACAAATTCTTTACAAAATACTAGAAAATTGAATCTGGCAGTATATAATTAGGGAAATACATCATGACCAAGTAAGGTTTATTCCAGAAATGAAAAGCAATTAGTGGAATTCATCATATTCGTAGACTTTTTTTTTAATAGGGGTGCCAACGTATTCAATGAGGAATAGTAGATTGCTCAACAAATGCTGTGAACCAATTAGATATCTTTATGTGGGAAAAGAACTTCAACTCTTAACCTCATACATTCAAAAATTAAATCCAGATGAATCATGCAGCCAATTTTAAGACCTCAGACTTCTAGAAGAAAAAACTAATTTCTTAAGCACAAATTACAAAAGAAGCAATGCCTAAAATGGATGGCAATAAGATTGTAAACTCTTCTATTAGAAAAATGCAGTTAAGAAAACAAAAACAAGCAAACACCAGGGAGAAAATATATATAAAGCATATATAAATACTTTGCATCCAAAATATATAAAGAACTCTTTACATTTCAAGAAGATAGACAACCCGTTTAAAAATGAGTAAAATATTCAACAGATACTTCATCAAAAGTATATAATAAATAGCATATGAAAAATAACTACATGAAAATATGCTCAACAGCACTAGTCATTAGAAAAATGCAAATTCAAACCACAGAGGTATCACTACACACTTATTTGTTGTTGTTGTTAAGTGCCATTGCATATGCCATTCCATCCCATAGCAACCCTGTGTAGGGTTTCCAAGGAGCAGCTGGTGAGCTTGAACCACAGGCCTCCCGGTTCAAGTGGATTTTGCAGTTCAGCACATTAACCAACAGTGCCACACACACACCTATTGTTGTTGTTGTTGTTAAGTGCCGTCGAGTCAATTCTGACCATAGTGACTCTGTATAGGGTTTCCAAGGAGAAGCTGGTGAGCTTGAACCACTGACCTTGCAGTTCAAATGACTTTGATGAGCTAAATTAAACATATCAGGTGCTGACAAGGATGTGGAGCACCTAGAACTCTCAGACATTACTGGTGAGACTACAGAAAGATACAGCTATTTTGGAAAGCAAAATAACCAATGTTGTTGGTTAGTGCCATGGACTCATGGTGACTGACCCACATAGGGCTTCCAAGGCTGGAAATCTTTGCGGGAGCAAAGAGACTCATCTTTCTCCCTCGGAACAGCTGGTGGGCTCTAACCACTGGCCCTCTGGTTCACAGTCCAGTGCTTATCCTCTAGGGCCACCATGCGCTCTTGGAAAGTAATATGGCAGTTTATAATAAAATCACCATATAGCCCAGTAATAACACTCCTCAGTATTTACCCAAAAGAAATAAAAACATATGACTGAACAAGGGCTAAACTATAACCATAAAAAGCAGTTTGTCATAGAGGAGATTGACTGTAAAGGGGTCCAGGGACTATGATGAAGGACTATATTCTGTACCTTGATCTTGGTGGAGTTTAAATAATTGTTTACCCGTTGCTGTCGAGTCACTCCTGACTCAAGGAGGCCACACGTATTGCAGAGGAGCACTGCCCCATAAGATCTTGTTGGCTATGATCTTAATGGAAGTATATTGCCAGACCTTTCTTCTATTGCGTGTTGTTGTTGCTACTAGCTTCTGACTTGCAACAGCCCTATGTACAACACAATGAAATACCGCCCAGTCCTGTGCCATCCTCACAAGTGTTATTATGTCTGAGCCCATTGCTGCTGTCTCTGGGTCATTCCATCTCCTTGGAGGTCTTCCTCTTTTTCACTGAGCTTCCACTTTACCAAGCATGATGTCCGTCTCCAGGAACTGGCCTTTCTTGAGAAAATGTCTGGAACATTGAGAGAAATCTGGCCATCCTGGCTTCTAAGGAGCATTCTGGCTGTACTTCTTCCAACACAGACTTGTTTGTTCTTTCGGCAGTTCATGGTACTTTCAATGTTCTTCCCCTACACCGTAATTCAAATACGTGGATTCTTCGTCAGTCTTTATATTCAGTGCCCAACTTTCATATGTGTATGTTATTGTTGTTGTTAAGTGCCATTGAGTCGGTTCCAACTCATAGTGACCCTGTATGAGGTTTCTGAGGAGTGGCTACAACACTCCTCAGAAACCTTTCTTTCATAGATGATTTGACTAATGCAATACGTTGTTTGATTTCTTGACTGATGCTTCCATGAGTGTTGATTGTGGATCCAAATAAAATGAAGTTTTCAACAACCACAATGCTTTCTTCATTTATCATAATGGTTTTTTGTTTTTTTTTTTTAGATTATTATCTTATATTTTCTTAAAGACACAGACATATTCAATAAAGGGGTTGTTATTTGCTTAAAATTTTTACCTATTTTATAAATACAAAAATGGCACCAACCATCCATCCAATTGTACTTTCTACCTAGCTGCATTTGATAATTCATTGCAGGGGCCACACAGAACAAAAACACCATACTAAAAATTAAGCGGTGTAACTGGAAATTAACCAGCCATAATTCAGGATCATAAATGCTTATGGAATAGGTATTCTGGTCAAGATAGTATCTCCTCAGTTGTGCCCACAGATAAATCTGTCTTTTCCCAGGCATTATTATAAAACTCTATGGACTGCTAGTAAATGCTCACAAGACACATCACTCCAACATAAGCTTCAGCCTGAAGGCAATCGGCTCCATGGGTCAGTAAACCTTGGTCTCCCAATTAAGTGCCTGCAAGCAACCTGTACTCCACTCCAAAAGCTTCCTGCTCAAAGTTACTCAAGCTACTTGCTCTGTAGACTGGGAATACCACCACGCTATCTCATGCTCTGACTGTTGGTTCTGCTGCTACAACTTTTCTACTGAGCCTCTGGTGTCACAGCATTCTGATCCTAGTTTGAAGAGGTTCAGTTCTCAGGGGTTTTCGGTCCAATGGACGTGCTCCACTTCTGACCCTTCCTTGTTAATAGTGAGATCCTCTATTCCTGATTCTGAAACGACTCATTTTATATACATTAGAGTTCCACGATTTTACAGTCACAATTAACCCTGTTTATAACCACTTGAAATTGAATCATATAATCCTATCAGTATCTTCTTTCACATACTCCTAGCCATAATGGCAAAAATGTTTGCTAGGAGTTACAAAGATTACTGCTAGAGGAGTCATATAAAATAATTCACTACAATGAAGAATTGGTATGCTATGGGGTTTTTTTTGTTTGTTTGTTTGTTTTTAAAAGATTTTGCAGTTTTAATGGTAGCAAGTTGATGATATGTCAGTTTGTTCTAATGTGTTGTTGTTTTTTTTTTTAATGTTTTTATTGTGGATTGAGTGAAAGTTTACAGGCACATCATCAGCTTCACATTCAACCATTCATATAGCTTGTTTCATTACATTGATTATTATCCCCTCCATATATCATCAGTTAACAGTGTTTCTCTCTTCTCTTTTTTTTTTTGGGGGGGTTGGGGGGAACTTGCCTTTTTGGAATTTACAGTCTCGGCTTTTAGGGAAGGTTTTTACATTTGTCTGTGGATATCCAGGGCTCATGTATGAGATTACTAACAAGCATTACTGAATAATCAGATGAGGGACAGTTTGCTATGTCTACTAGGTAGCTAAAGTCTGATCCTCAGAGCCTATGGTTTGGACGGTCAACAACGCTTGGGCCCACAGGGTCTTGACCTCCTGACCGAGTCTGCACGGTCTGCATCAGATTCCCCCTTATTTATTGTTTGTTTAAGGGACGCTGCCTATCTTAGGCGGTCAGCGCGAATTCCTCTGTCTTACCCATCATCGTAACTCATTGCAGTATGGCAATGGCTCTGTCTTAGGTTGCCGAGGTTCCACGTGATCCTTACCCATCTCTGGCCACACGTCCAGCATAAACAGCCACCATCCGAGGAAGGCAGGGAGGGAGGAGATCGGCTGGGGACCCCATACGCAAGACGTTTATCATAATGTTTTTTTTAATAGTCCAGTTGTGAGGATTTTTTTTTTTTTCAATCTTCATCAATAAGTATTTCAAGTCCTCTTTGCTTCCAGCAAGCAAGGTAATATCATCTGTATATCACGCATTGTTAATGAGTCTTCCTGTAATCTTGATGGCACGTTCCTCTTCATATAATTCAGCCTCTTGGATTATTTACTCAGCATACAGATTGAATGGATATGGTGAAAGAATACAACCCTGAAGCACATCTTTCCTGATTTTAACCTCAGTGTCCCCTTGCTATGTTAGAACAACTGCCTCTTGGTCTATGCACAGGTTCCTCATGAATACAATTAAGTGTCCCAGAATACTTATTCTCTAAAATATTGTTCATAGCTTGTCATTATCCACACAGTTGAAAGCCTTTGTGTAGCTACTAAAGCACAAGTGTGACTCTGTGAGATAATGCACTGGATCATAAAGTCGGTTTGAACTACAAGGTTGGTGGTTCAAATTCACCAGCTGCTCCTCGGAAACCCTATACAAGGTTGC
Organism: Chrysochloris asiatica; assembly: GCF_000296735.1. Taxonomy (NCBI): domain Eukaryota; kingdom Metazoa; phylum Chordata; class Mammalia; order Afrosoricida; family Chrysochloridae; genus Chrysochloris; species Chrysochloris asiatica. Next base: position 1,648,226 of record NW_006408768.1, on the reverse strand, counting down.
TATGATTCAGAACTGAGTCAGTGGCACTTAACAGCAACAACAAACATCTTTCTGGTATTCTCTTTCAGCCAAGATCCAACTGACATCACCAATGATAGCCTTAATCTCCTCCTGCCCTCTTCTGAATCTGGCTTGAATTTCTGGCAGTTCCCAGTCGATGTACTACTACAACCATTTTTGAATTACCTTCATTTAAATTTTACTTGCATGTGATACTAATGATATTGTTCAATGATTTCTGCATTCTCTTGGATCACCTTATTCTGCATTGAGCACAAATATGGATCTTTTCCAATCAGTTGGTCTTCTAAATTTCTTTTCATAGATGAATGAGTGCCTCCAGGGCTACATCAGTTTATTGAAAGATTTCAACAAATCTATTAGATCAGTGATGACTACTGGCGCTCCACATTTGCCATAGTAGGATTGTGCTCCATAGTGTTTTACTGACTGATTTTCAGAAGCAGATGTCCAGCCCTTTCTTTTGAGGTACTTGTGGTTATCTCAAGCCTCTAAACTTCCAGGTTAGCAGCCTAACATATTAACCACTTAAAACCTCCCAGGGATTACTAAACCATTTCCATAAAGTCAATTTTATTAGATGAAATAATACCTAAATAAAAACAATTTAGCATTACATAAGCGTTTCCTTTTATCATCTGCCTCTGGTATATAAAAGAATACCGGGTGTCACAGTGATTAAAGTACTCAGCTGCTCATTGGAGCCGTTCTACTCTATGAATCAAAACAACTCAGTGTTAACAAGTTCAGTCCTTGGTGTAGTCTAGAAAACAGCATTTGTTGTTGTTGTCAAATATTGTTGAGTTGATGGCAACTCATAGCAACCCTATACAGTGTTTCTGAGGAGCCGCTAATGGGTTTGAACCACTGACCTCACAGTTCAAATTGACCTTGCAGTCCAGTGTTTATCTTACAGTACCACGCCAGGACTCCTGAGAAAATTGCCACAGACTAGCATATTGAAATTAAGATTATGAGAGAAAAATGATCAGAAACCCAGCCCAAACAAACTACCGTCCAATACATGAATATAATCTGGGCCAAGTTTATTTCATGGGGAAGTGTTCACCAGTAAGAACAGCTGTACAGCCAGTTATACAATGTTGTTGTTGTTAAATACTATCAAGTTGATTACCACTCATAGCGACCCTGTATAGGATTTTCTGAGGAGCACCTGGTGGATTTGAACTGCTGATCTTGTGGTCGTGCTGCTCCTACAGCACCACACCAAGAGTCTTATACAATGGCAACTTAGTCTTATATCAGATTTTTGAAGTCCTGTAGGTTAAGCACTGCAAACTCTTAAGGTCTGTGGTTGAAACCCATCAACTGCTCCTCAGAAACCCTACACGGACTCCTGGGCACTTAACAACAAGAGCATTTCAGAGTTTCAGTGACATTTTGACATTAGTAAACCTTGAAGAACGGGCGAGATTGGAGAGGATGGAGGAGGAAAGAAAAGGCGGAGACTGGTGGCAAGCAGGAGCAGAGCAACTGACAAATGAACCAGCATAAAAGTCTGTAGGGGGAACGCACAAGGAGAGCTGAACAGTGTAAGGTGAAAGACAGGAAAACACGGATAAAAACAAGATGTGAACAAGAACATTAAAGAAACTGAAAGCAAACAGAAGTCAAGTAGAACGGAGAAAGGACTCAATGAAAGCACAGTTGTGGACACTCAACAGAGAATGGTAGAAAGAATGAAGGAAAAAGTCAACATTTGAATGGAAATGTGTGAGATGGGATAGCCAGGGTATTATTTTGTTGAACAATTAAAATCTTACAAGGAAATACCAATGACATAACTTGAATTTTTCTCCAGATGATCTCATTTTATCTTATTTTTCCCCCCCCATAAAATTTAGCTCTTTTAGACCCTTTCAAAATCTTAATTAGGTTCCTGTAAACTCACTTAAGTCACAGTGTCCCTCCCAAGGATTTGTGAACATATATATATATATATTATTTTTCCGTCATTGTGTTTAGAGATTCCATAGTGCTCATCCATGGAAATGACTTCCCACTCAGTGCGTCAGGGCAGAGATTAAGAACAATTCTGGTTCCAAGTCTGTAAGTAACTGAGTCAGGGGACAAGCCTCTATGTGTAACAAAATAAGCTCTACTCTTACTCCATTTAGTTCACTCTTCTTCTCTCTCATTCCTCCTTCTCTTCTTTTTCTCCCTGTTTTCCTTTCTTCCTGTCTTCTTGGCTTCTTACACTCTCTTCCAACCAACACTGAGTGTATGCTATGTGTTGAGACCTATGGAGCTCCCAGGGACACAGAACCAGGATGGGGCTTTCACTGACTAAGCAACAGACAGCTCATTACAGTGACAGCATTTTCACATTAAGATGAACCTACTATAGGCTTTTCTATACTCTGTCAGGAGTCCTTTGGAATACAAAAGCAAGACCTTCTCTCCTATGGGAATTCAAATCTTTGAACACAGCATTTTGCTAGTGATACACTCTATTTATTGCCTTGGTTCCTAAAAGCCACATCTTCACAATTCAGTTTGGAATTTTAAAACTCAGCATGACAAGATAGCCTGTTGTTAGGTGCCATCGAGTCGGTACTCATAGAGACCCTGTGCACAACAGAATGAAATACTGCCCGGTCTTGGGCCAACGTCACAATTGTCACCACGCTTGATCCCATTGATGCTGCTGCTTTGCCAATCCAACTCACTGGGGGTCTTTCTCTTTTTCTCTGACTCTCCACCTTATCAAACATGATATCCTTTTCCAGCAACTTCTTCAGTCACTGGAGAAGATGGCCTGAGGGCTCTCTAAATTTGAGTTTTTAACTAGGATTATGTGAATTTAAGATAACAATTAGTGGCAATAAAGATCCTCCAACACCTTGAAAAACACCTTCAGGAAAAAAACAAAACAAAAAACAATGCATCTTACTAAGAAAAAAATTTTTATATACAAGAAGTTACTTAAAGTGGGTTTGATATATCAACAAACCTTCACGTATTTTGGATTTCTACAATTATCAGAAAGAATGTGAAGTAAGAGGATTTTATATTTTAAAAAATGGAATAGACCTTGATATGTCTTAATCCTTCCTCTTCTTTATTTACTTGATGCTATTCAAAAGGAGCTCTGGTAGCGTAGTGGTTACAAATCGGGCTGTGACCCTTAAGGTCAGCAGTTCAAAACTATCAGCTGTTCCACGGGAGAAAGATGAGGCTTTCTGCTCCCGTAAAGATTTATAGCCACAGAAACCCTGTATAGGGTCGCTATGAGTCAGTTCCGACTCCACGGCACATAACCACCGCCACCACCATTCAAAACATCCACAAGTACCTATAGGAACTTCACTTTTTATACTAGCATGAATTGACCTTTCTGCAACAGACAAGAATTTTCATCCAAAATTTCACATTGGATGCTTGGTAGCACACTTGATATTAACTGTAAGACATGGCCAGACTCAAGAAGATCAAATCCCACATTTACATTTACTCAAGTCTAGGTTCAGTAATCAAATGGGTGATCATTTAAAGTAACATTATGATCAAATTTATCAGCTCAAGTCTTTTACTTTAGGAGTGGAGCCACCACTATGGATCAGTTTCCTAAAGTCCCAAAACTCTTTCTTGAGTTTTTCCTAGTCCTGCAATTGCTGAAGAGACATCTCAACAAAAATTAGAATGCAAATATTAAAGGTGCAGCTGCATCACAAAACATGCTTCCTCCCAACTTTCAACTGGCCGGACAATCGAAAACAAAACAAACAAGCTGATTCAGAGCTCCTTATGGTAATTTTAAATAACTTCTTGAAGTGCAATAGCTGGCTCTTTTAAGTTACTTAGTACAGAACTCAGGACAGCATTTGTGGGCACTTAATCAACAGTATTTTCTGATAAAACAAACACACAGTGTTGGCTATTTTCAGAGTCATGCTTCTAAATGGTTTCAACTCTTAACAGATGCTCAAGGTAGGAATGCACTCCTCTGCATTTCCTTTGCTCTTTAGAAATATTTTGTTGCTGTTGTGAAGTGCTGTCTAGTCAGTGCCAACCCATAGAGACCCTGTATAGGGTTTCCGAGGAGCAGCTGGTGAGCTTGAACCACTAACCTTGCAGTTCAAATGGCTTTGCAGTCTGGTGCATTAACCCACAGCGCGGAGAAAAAACTCCCTCAGGGGTATAAAAGTGCTTTAAAACGAAATGTCCTATCATCTGGGCATGTTTACAGTGACATACTCAAGGGCCAGTTCAGGAGATGTCCATCCTGACATTTAACAAAAAGTAAATCTGGAGAATTTTCACTTCAACACAAGTTCTGTGGGTGGTTTAACATCCAAATAAAACATTAGCAAGAACAGCCTGTACTTGGAGATGCTAAGGTTGGTCAATGACCAAAAGGGGAAAAAAAAAAATGCTCTTCACTTAGTTACAGAAGTCCCTGGGTGGCACACACATTGATGGGCTACTGAGTGTAGGAATGGCAGTTCATACCACCCAGGCACACCTCAGAAGAAAGGCCTGGTGATCTTCTTCCAAAAACTCAGCCATTGAAACCCCTGTGGG
>NW_006408768.1:1641770-1643235 GCF_000296735.1 Chrysochloris asiatica | reverse complement strand
CGGGAGCAAAGAGACTCATCTTTCTCCCTCGGAACTGCTGGTAGTTTCAAACTGCTGACCATGAGATTAGCAGGCTGACTCATAACCACTACGCTACCAGAGGAGCTGACTAGAATGCTAAAAACAAGCCCTATGGATGAGCCTGTTATCTAGGGATCCTGGGAAGTAAACCCACCCTTCAGGCAGGGATGATACCGCATTGCTGCCTCTGTAGGGAGTATCCACAGAAGCTGTGGCTTGTGCTGTTCAACAGATCCAAGGGTTTGATCAAGAGATCTAAGGTAAAATTAAGAGATGATGTGGAGAATCAGGGTAGCATCAAGCGCTGATAGAGGAGATCCAATGTAACATCAAATGCTGATCAGGAGATCCAGGGTAGCATCAAGTACTGACCATAAGATCCAGGGTAGAATGAGGCACAGCACAGGCATGCTGCCAGCACCCTTCCCCACCAATTGGCTATAGGCTTAACAACTGTGCAAATTGATCAGGGTGAGTCCCTCACAATAAGGTGGCTCCAACTGATTATTTCTTTTGTCAAGAATATGGCCAGCATTGGAACTTGGGAGTTACAATTCATACACCCACACACACTCCACAGGAGTAAAATATGCCAGGCATTAAGGGAAATATGAACTAAGGAGGTGCTCAAAAATGTGAGTTTTCAAGTAGGTCAGTGATTTACATCTCAGTTTTATAAGTTTAACAATAAGCAGTTCATGAATTAGAGTTCAAAGGAGTTGCCCCTTCAGAATTCTCCAAGACAGCATAGTGAGAATAGGTGGATCAAATAAAAGTAGAAACAGTATTTTGAGGCCAATTAAATCTTCTTAATGATAATTTTGATATAAACCAATGGATTCAGAGGCTGATATTAATAAACCTGCTCTGTATAAAGGAGCAAAGGATGACCATTATTTCACATTTGACCCACACTAATAAGAGGATTTAGAGATCATCTGAAGAACAGATTTGATACAAAAAACACTAAAGACCAAAGACCAGAAGAGTTGTGGGATGACATCAAGAACATCATAGAGGAAGAAAGCAAAAAGTCATTGACAAGACAAGAAAGAAGGAAAAGGTCAAAATGGATGTCAGAAGAGACACTGAAATTTGCTCTCTAGCATAGAGATGCTAAAGCAAATGGAAGAAATGAAGAGGTCCAAGAGCTGAACAGAAAATTGCAAAAATCAGCTTAAAAAGATAAAGCCAAATATTATGACAAAATGTGCAAAGATCTGGAATCAGAAAACCAAAAAGGAAGAACACGCTCAGCATTTCACAAGCTGGGGGAACTGAAGAAAAAATTCAAGGCTTCAATTACATTACTGAAAGATTGTCTGGGCAAATTATTGAATGATGCAGGAAGCATCAAGAGAAGATGGAAGGAATACATGGAGTACCTGCACCAAAAGGAAATGGTTAATGTTCAACCATTTCAAAATGTACCATATGATCAAGA
>NW_006408768.1:1632613-1640925 GCF_000296735.1 Chrysochloris asiatica | reverse complement strand
GATTGAAGTTGTCAAGGACTTCATTCTTCTTGTATCAACTATCAACACTCATGGACGCAGCAGTCAAGAAATCAAATGAAGTATTGCACTGGGCAAATCTGGTGCACAAGATCTTTTAAAGTGTTGAAGAACAAAGATATTAGCTTGAGGACTAAGGTGCGCCTGACCCAAGCCATGGTATTTTCTTATGCATGCCATCTTATGCATGCCAACCTCATATGCATGCTAAAGCTGGACAGTGAATAAGGAAGACCATAGAAGAATTGATGCTTTTGAGTTCCGGTGTTGGAGGAGACTACTGAAAGTGCCATGGGCTGCCAAAAGAACCAATAGATCCATTTTGAAAGAAGTGCAGCCAGAGTGCTCCTTGGAGGCCAGGATGGCCAAACTTCGTCTCTCATACTTCGGACATATTGTCAGGAGGGACCAGTCAATGGAGAAGGATATCATGTTTGGTAAGGTGGAGGGTCAGAGAAAAAGAGGAAGACCCCCAACGACATGGATTGGCCAAGTGGCAGCATCGATGGATTCAAGTGTGGCAACAGTATGAGGTTGGCCCAGGATCGGGCAGTGTTTCATTCTACTGTGCATAAGGTTTGAGATGATGCATATTAAACATGTGTTTAATACCAAACTGCTACAGATATGTCAATATGCCCAATATCGAGTTATCAGGCATGTTTAGTAGAATTCTATTGAGTAGAATTCTCTTAAAATTCTATTTCATTCCACTGGACACCTATGTCAGGAGCCGTGATGGTGCTCTGGCCTCGATGTCAGGTTGCTAACCTTGAGGTCCGTGATTCAGACTCAACAGGCGGAAGGTGAGGCTGTCTGCTCTTCTGAAGATTTACAGTCTCAGAAACCCTAAGGAGTAGCTCACTATAAGTTGGTATCAACTGGAGGGCAGTAGGTATACCTATAACTAAAAGTAAAGCTAAATATTTTATTTCTGTTATATTTGAAACTCAACAAAAATAAATTCGAATATCAGAAAAAAATATTTTGACAGTGCTAATGTCTTGTACTGGGCCTTGCTATTTGGTCACTATGTGACCTATTTCTAGATGCTGGTAACTGCATTGATGTGTCTCATTAATCAATGACATGCAATGGGGAGATGCATGGCCTGAATAGTTATTCTGGAGTGAGATGGCCAGCTCACAGACTGGAGAGCTTCCACCAGTTCTCTGTGTGTTGTATTTGGGAACACAGTCTTTAAATTGGGGCACCTATTAACTAAAGAATATTCTGTAATATTCAGGGATTTGCTGTTGTTGTTAGGTGTCATTGATTCAGTACCGACTCAAAGCAACCCAATGGACAACAGAATGAAACACTGCCCAGTTCTGGGCCAACTTCACAATTGCTGCTACGCTTGAGCCCCTTGATGCTGTCACTGTGCCAACCCATCTTGTTGGGGGTTTTTCTCAGACCCTCCCCTTTACCACACATGGCATCCTTCTCCAGGGACTGGTCCCTCCTGACAATATGTCCAAAGTATGAAAGACAAAGTCTGACCATCCTGGCTTCCAAGGAGCACTCTGGCTGCACATCCTCCAACACAGATCTATTGGTTCTTTTGGCAGCCCATGCACTTTCAATATTCTCCTCCAACACCGTAACTCAAATCCATCAATTCTTATACGGTCTTTCTTATTCACTGTCCAGCTTTTCAAATGCAATCTTTAGGGATAGCTATTGTCAAACAACATCAATTAAGGACACAGTTGATGAACTAATGTGAGTAGTAATGACAGATTTGGTAGCTATGACAATAAAGGAAGGATTGAAGATGAGATCGCCTGAGAGTGTTCTTGTTTTCATGAGATTTCATAAAAATCAGGTACCACAAAGAGAAAACGCCCAACAGGCTACTGACAATAGCCATAAAATAACTGTTATGTTAAGTACCATCAAGTCAGTTCCAATCCATCACAACCCTGTATAGGGTTTCTGAGGAGCGGCTGGACAGCCTGAACCACCGACGGTGCAGGTCAAACCAACGTTGCAGTCTGGAACATTAACCTGCAGTACTACACAATGGCTTTTCTTCTGACATCATTAAGTGACTTCACCAACACTAATTTTTAAAATGCACTGAGGTAGGTTTTGGCATCTCAGACCCATTACTAACAAAACTTTTAGTGAAAGTGGTAGCTGGATGGAACATGGGTTAGAACTAAAAAATTCTGGGCTACTGTCAGTCTTTGTGATCTCTGAAGACTTCACCCACCAACCAATTGCTGTCAAGTCCATTCCAATGCATGACAACTCCATATAATCAGAGTAGAACAGTTCTCTGTGGGATCTTCAATCGCTGATTTTTTTTAAGAAGATTGCCAAACCTTTTTTTTCTTGAAGTGCCTCTGAGTAGATTTGAACCTCCAGTCTTTCATTTAGCAAGCAGGAACATGAACTGTCTACACCACCCAGGGATCTTTACAGAACTCATTGCTCCTAATTTAGAGACTACTTACTTCTCCATGTATTCAAGGAAGTTCACGTCACTATTACCCAATGAGTACAATTTAGGGTACAGGAAAGAAGTACCCCAGTGTCTTCAATGAGTCTGCAGCACCCATTCCAGGAAGGATAGTTAGGAAGTGAGCACACTGTATATATGAGGAAGCCTGTCTTGGCAAGAGACTTGACATCCTTTGTATACAAACACTGGAAATGTTCATCTGTAGGAGGAGAAACAAGGTCAGACCCAGTTTTGTAATGTCAAGGAGTGGGATTTCAGAGAGCTCTCCGGGAGTAGAGGCAGTATATTGTCCGGCTTTGAAACAACATGAAGAAGAAAAGAATCAGCTGCTCCATGAAGGAAATGGTTCCTTCCGCTGAAAAATGTTACAGCAGAGGGTCCAGCGATGACTTACTCAGATGTTTGATTAAGGATTGCTAGCCCTGCTCATGGAACTAGGCCAATGAGTTTCATGGGAACTTCCTGTAAAACCCGGAGGCTGTGATCCCAAGTTTGGGTCAGCTGAGTAGAAGGCTCGTGCTCTTGTGCTCTTTCCAGGTGCCCTTCCTTCTCTGCTCTTTGAAAACATATTTTCTTCTGTAATGCCATGCTTTGATTGGAGTGGGCTCTCTTTTCTGAAGAAAAGTCACTTCTTCCCATTCTCCCCACTCAGCCCCATACCTGTAACTGGAGCTGGGTAGTGCAAACAGTTCATGCACTTGCAGCTAAGCCAAAGATTGGAGGTTCGAGTTCACCCAGAGACAGCTAAGAAGAAAGGCTTGGCAACCTACTTCTGAAAAATCAGTCATTGAAAACCCTACGGATCAACACTCAATAAAATAGGAATCGAGGGGAAATTCCTCAACATAATTAAGGGCATAGATACAGGACTGCGATTTGGGCTGCGAACCACAAGATCAGCAGTTGGAAACTATCAGCTGTTCCGCGGGAGAAAGATGAGGCATTCTGCTCCCATAAAGATTTACAGCCTTGGAAACCCTGTGCAGGGTCGCTGAGTCAGAACCGACTCCACGGCACATAACAACAGCAACAATACAGGATTGCTATGTGTCAAAACCTACTCCAGAACACTTAACAACAATACAAAACCAGTGATTCCTGGTGTGGCACTGCAGAATGAGCTCTGGACTGTGAACCACAAGGTTGGCAGATCAAACCAGCCAACAGCAACTTGAAAACCCCATACAGGGTTGCTATGAGTTGGAACCGACCACAACAATTAACAACACATAAACAACATCACACCTGAGAGAAACTGAAAACATTCCCCCTGGGGACAGGAACCAAACAAGGATGCCCTTTATCACCACTCCTATTAAATTTTATGCTGGAAGTATTTGCCAGTTCTATAAAGCAAGATAGGGAAATTAAAGGCATCCAAATTGGCAAATAAGAAGTAAAACTCTATTTTCAGATAATATGATCCTTTGCATAGAAAATCTCAAAGATAAGTAAGAAAATTATTGAAATATTCAACAAAGTGGCAGGGTACAAGATCAACATACAAACAGTTGGATTCCTTTACGCTAATAAAGACAGCTCTGAAAAGCAAACTAGGAAAATCAATACCATTTACAGTTGTTGTTAAGTGCCGTTGAGTCGGTTCCGACCCATAGCAACCCTGTACAGGGTTTCCGAGGGTGTAAATCTTTACGGGAGTAGAAAGCCTCATCTTTCTCCTGCGGAGCGGCTGGTAGTTTCGAACCGCTGACCTTAAGGTTCGCAGCCCGATTTGTAACCACTACTCTACCAGAGCTCCTTAGCCACCCAAAAGTCTGGGCGCAGTGGCTCCATAAGATAAGCAGTGGACTGTGAATCACAAAGTCTGCAGGTCCAGTCTGTCAGCCACACTGCAGGAAAAAGATGAGGCTTTCTTCTTCCACAACTATAAAATCATCCATGAAAAAATAAAGACAAACTTAAGTGCTCTCATTCATGGCATAAAAACATTATCAAACATTGCTGAAAATACACAGATAGCCGAAAACTAAATAGATGACTGTGACCTCCTAAAAACCAGATATCTATGTGCATCACAGGATTTCACTAAAAGAGGAAAAAGAGAACCCACAGACTGGGGAAAAAATGGTAATGACATATTAGAGAAGGTGCTACTTTCTAAAATTTATAGACTACTTCAACACTGCAATAATAGGAAGACTATACCAGGTTGTAGAAGTGGAAAGTTCCCAAGTCCATGTGTCAGATGAACTAAGATCAGCAGGTCAGACAGCAGGCAGGGAAGATGGCCGCTGCTGATGCCTCCCAGGATCAATAGGCTGTAGAGCAGACCACTGGCTCAGGTCCAAAGGACTGGAGATCTGTTGACAAGCCTGATGCACAATCCGGACCCAGCAAGCCTTACCTGAGGGTCCATTATATTGGAAGCAGGTAACAGCCCTGAAGTTGACTGTCTGCTCACCACACATCATCTCATCAAGGAGTTGATTACATTCTATTAGACCTCATCATGTAGGATGACTACATCTGAGCTTCCAAACCACTGACAATATGGTCCAAATTGACACAAACGCTTAAGGATCACAGTGCAACCCTTGTCAAAACTTGGCACCTGTTCATATTTCCTTAAACCATATGTAATTTCTAAATGAGGACAATTATAAGATCATTCTTGTTAAATGCCATTGAGTTGGTTCTGACACATAGCAACCCTTTACAGGGCTACTAAGGAGCAGCTGGTGGGTTTGAACCACCAACCTTGTGGTTAGCAGTCTAGTGCTGAACCTACAGTGCCACACCAGGACTCCTATGAAGTGATACTTGTGCCTAACCCGATACAACTAACATGTGTATAGCCAAAAATGTACTAACCTCATTTAAATAGTATATTTTATAAGTAAACAAAACAAAAATATTTGAAGCAAGTAGAAAATACTTGTAACAATCACAGTGCTTATTTCTGCAATTGGTCACATGGTTGCAGCTGGTATTTAGAACTACCCTCTTCCACTACCCATCTCTATTCCCTTTGTCCTTGGCAAGCATTTCAACTGATCATGGTTCTTTGCTTGGTGGGGTGATGCAAATATTCATTCCTGGAAGGTCTGGATCATAAGTAGTCATGCTGGAATCGGGCTGATGTAGTTTACCTTTGAATTTAGTCACAGGGCATAATAGTACTAACAGACGCACTAAGGAATCTCCTTGATTCTTCACATACTCTTTTTTACCTCCATTATATAATGTCAGTCCAATTTCCCCTTGGTAATCAGGATCAGTCACTCCACCCAGTACAGTAATTCGCTTCTTTGCATGTTGATCCAGAGCATGAGGAGCCAAAAGTAAGCAGAGGGCATTGTTAACTTCCATTTCAATGGAATCAGTGTTGTTACTTCAGGTGGGAATATTCCTCCCTTTGAAATTAAAATGTCCTGACCCAAAAAGCATGATGTTGCAGGGACAGGAGGCAAAATTTTTACTAGTGGGTCATTAGGAGTGAGTAGTTCCACACACATATCTATTCCTTAGTTCCTGAACCCATGAATCCTGGCTACTGAACTGAAGAAAGAGCAACATATATTGGACACTGGCTTAGAGCATATGCAACCTCCTGAAGAACATTGTCCCAACCCTGCAAGGTATTGCCACATAGCTGGCATTTTAATTGTGTCTTTAAAAAACCATCCCATTGCTCTAGTAATCCATCTGCTTCAGGATGATGAGGAACATGGTTTTTGTTGTTAAGTGCCATTGAGTTGGTTCTGAATTATAGTGATCCACATAGGGTTTTCAAGGAGTAGCTGGTAAGTTTGAACTGCCTGTCTTATGGTTCAAACTAACCTTGTGGTCCAGTACTTTATCCCACAGCACCACACCAGGACTATGACATGAATTCCATGAATATGGGCCATTTGTTGCACTTCATTTACTGTGGCGTGTGTCCCCTGATCCAAGGCAATGCTGTGAGGGGTTCCATAATGGTGGATAAGACATTCTACAGAATGTAAGTCCAAAAATGGCAGAAGCATGTGTGCAGGGAATATAAATCCATATCCAGGGTGTCTGTTCTAGTAAGAACCAAACACTGTGCTTTCCATGATGGAAGTGGTCCACTGTAATCAACCTGCCACCGGGTTGCTGGCTGATTTCTCCAAAGAATGGTCCCATATCTCTGACACAGTGTTGCGTTTCTGCTACTAGCAAATTGGAGACTCAGCAGTGGCTGTAGCCAAGTCAGCCGAGGTAGTGAAAGTCCAGGCTGCTGAGCTCATGCATGACCTCAATCCCTGCTGCTGTGGTCACTTTGTTCATGAGCCCATTGGACAATGACAGGAATGACTGAGGAAAGAGCTTTAGTTTCCAAGGAATGCATCGTCCTGTCTACTTTATTGTTAAAATCCTCCTCTGTTGAAGTAACCCTTTGGTGAGCATTCACAGGAGACACAAATATCTTCATTTTTTTTGCACATTCAGAAAGGTCTTTCCACAGACCTCGTCACCAGTTTTCCAATCATGTTGCTCCAAGTCCCTGCCCATCCAACCAAACTGCTGGCCATATTCCATGAATCAATTTATAGTCTCAAATTTGGCCATTTCTCCATCCAAGAAAAATAAACTAACTAAAAGTGCACTGCTCGAAGTTCTGCGCTTTGGGAGGATTTCCCCTCACTGTCCTTCACAGAGGTTCCATAAGGGGCTATGGTGCTCTGCTGTTCACATTTGAGTTGTATCTGCATATCGTGCAGAACCATCTGTAAACCAAGCACAATATTTCTTTTCCTCAGTCAACTCATCATAGCAAACCATAGTAGACTGGGAGAGAGAAGGTAATGTGACAGGAGTGGATTCCCTGGGCATTTGGGCCACTTCTTTCAGCTTACCTGTGCCTTCAGGTTCTACTCAAGCCCGATTTCATATAGACCACTTCCATTTAAAGATGGAGTGCTGCTATGTACGGTCAACTCTGTGCCTCTGTGAGTTAGACAATACCTAGTTCATGAATATCTCAAGAATATTTCGTATTTAAAAGACGTCTAGATTCAACTGTGTTTTAAGTATCACCATAACTGTAGATGTGTTTCTAACTGCGTGTGTTTTCTAACTCACCTTCTTTCTCATGGCTAATTTGTAATACAGAAGGTGGTGTGTAGACAAGGGTGTTTCAGAAAGTTTGTGGAATAATTGAATAAAAAGATAATGAAAATTTCCCACAAACTAAAGCCCACTTGTGTGTCCACATTGATGATCCAAAAACAAAATTCACAGCAGTCAGGTCAATTCCAACTCGTAGTGATTCTTTAGGACAGAGTAAAGCTGTCTCTGGGGGCTTCAAGGCTGTAATAATAATGGAAGCCAACTACTCCATCCTTTTCTTGTGGTGTAGCTGGTGGGTTCCAACACTAACCTCCAAGTTAACATGCTGAAAATGCAGTCTGTAAAACAAACACAGGACTTTAACAAAATGTTGACCTTACATGGTGTACATGGGAATGATCCAGGAATAAGCAATTTTCCTACAGTAATAATAGACAAGGGATTAGACAAGTTGTTGTACAAAGAAAGGACAGGTTTTTTTTTAAGTTTTTATTGTGAGGTTTACATGGGAGAACATGAACCCTACACTCATCCTATCACACTTTGCCTCATTGCAATGATTACAGTCCCCTCCATGCATCATCAAACAATCAAAGGGTACACCACACAGCCCCTCCCCGGCCCCCCGGCCATCAGCACACAGCCCCTCTCTCCCTCTCTGAGTTCAGTGGCCCCAGCCACTCCATCAGTCCACTTCATCTTCTCTGTCTCCATCCCTTGTGTCACTGCCTCTCTTGGTAGAGTCCCACTCTGTTCTTCTCACTTGATG
>NW_006408768.1:1630516-1632153 GCF_000296735.1 Chrysochloris asiatica | reverse complement strand
AACCGCAAAGTCAGCAGTTCAAAATACCAGCTGTTCTGCGGAAGAAAGATGAGACTTTCTGCTCCTGTAAAGATTTACAGCCTTAGAAATCCTGTACAGGATTTCTGTGAGTCAGGACCAACTCCACAGCACATAACCACCACCACATCCATAAGTATAGGTAAAGTTCATCAAACTGTAGCAGGTTACTCTCCCCGCCCCCTTCTTTCTTCTTCTAGTCGAGTTCTGATCACCCAGCCATTAAAGCCAATTCAAGTGGGTACTATCTGTAAGTATGGGTGTTCTTGTGCATCTCCCTTCACTCTTATCAGCTGGACGCTTCACTCTCCGCTCTAGAAGGACAGATATTTTAGCCCTTCATAACCCAATAAGGAATTAGTTCATTAGACAATACACATTTTTGCCTGAATCTGCATGAGACTACAAATGATTATGTGGTTTCCACCAGAACATGGAACACTTTAAGAATATAAGAGTAGAGAACTGAGGGCTCTTTTTTGGTGTAATTCTTAACTGTAGACAGTGGCATTTGTAAAATATGATAAAGGCTGAATACCATGCTGTATGGTGCATGTGACCTTAAAGACTTTTTTTAATTGTATGTGATCCAAATATTCCTGAAGCAAGTCTTAACTAAAGTTGTTCTTTCTTGTGGAAGTGTTGATATTTCAAACAGGACCCTTGTGTAGGGTCTAAAGTCGTCTGAGTACTGCTAGTGTATATATCATGAGATATATACACATGAAACATACTTTTATGGATTCTTGGCTCCAACAGTAGCCACTCAAATGATGGTCATGATACAAATAAATTGCTGTGGGAAAGAAACTGACTTGAGAGCTGTCCAGATTTGTTTTATAAAGAATTCATTGCTCTAGTTTTTATAACTGCCTGTTCCTCATTAAGTGAAATACACCGACATCGTGGTGTTTTTTTTTTTAGCATTCATCATACCTAACATTTAAACATACCATGTAGTCTGCTGCCTCTTTTTTTAAAAAATGTTTTATTGTGAATTATATGATCGTTTACATGGGAGAACATTAGCTTTACATTCATCCTATCTATATCATTTCATAGCCATAGTAACAATCCCCTCCATGCATTATCAACCAACCAAAGGGTATACCCTGCAAGCCTGCCCACCGGTCGTCAGCACACAGCCCCTCTCCCTTTCTGGGTCTAAAGTCTCCAATAGCTCCATCTCTCTACATCATCATATCTGCCTCCATCTCTGGCATCATGGCTTCTCTGGGTAGGGTCCCGCATTCCACTCTTCTCCCTTGATGGTCTTAGGGACCTCTGCTCCTAGACAGCAAAGTCAGTCACTTTTTGCTACAAAATGTCTTCCTTTACATTTCCAACCCTCACAGTCAGTCCTGATAACTATTATTCATTATTGTATCACAAAAGACCTATCTGTATCTCCTTTCATCACCCTGCCCAGACAGATTGGATACTACTCAGTGGAGATTCTATCTTCCTCTGCGCCCTCTGGATCTAGGCTCTGTCTTGAAAGCTTGTAAGCCAGTCACTTCTTGCTTTTATGGCACCCCACCCCCTCCAATTTTGGTTGGCAATGTCCAAGTTGCCCATCCCGGTCTACTCTGTGTATGGAGGGGGTGTGAGTGATCCTC
>NW_006408768.1:1607917-1624069 GCF_000296735.1 Chrysochloris asiatica | reverse complement strand
ACCAGAATGGAGGTGCACAACAGTGGGATGCCAATGACAAGATACCACACACACACAAAATAAGAAAATCAGAACAAAGCAAAACCAACAAAGTGTATTGTCCACCTTTGCTCTGAGGTTCCCGCAGCATTTTTTCATGGTGTCTCTGCTCCCCGTCTTGATCTTGCCATTTGATCTCACCCAAGTTGTGGGCACTGGGCCTCCAAGCCCAGCAGATTAAAAAGTACATGATTTCTTACTTCTGCTTCAAGTTCCACTAGCTATAAGCCTTCAAACTTTTTACATATTCCTACCTATGTGGTTCTGAGTTTTGGAGTTCTGCCCTGAATCTGCTTTGCCTGGTATTCTGTGGTATTGGTGACAGCGAACCTCAGTACACCTCTACCCTAGCCACCGTAAAGCCCCTCTCCTGCTACCTCTTATATAAGGGTAAGTTAAAAGCATTTCTGCAAAATTATGGAAACTTTTATTTTATAAAAATATCAAAATGTGAAGCTATTGTTTCTGGATATATTCTCCATTTTTGTATTTACACTCTTGAAGGCAGTGTTTCTGTCTCTTTAACTGTTTCCTGAAGAATTCTGTGTTTTTCAATTTATACCACATCAAAATGGCAGGAATCTGTTCAGATATATACACATGTAGCATCATGCTATGTATTGATTCTTGGTTCCAACAGTAGCCACTCAGATGGTTTGAGGGACTCAAATACTATTCCTTTTCAATGTTGTTTGGATTTGGAGAACAAAAACAAGTATGGAGAGAGAAGATCAGGGCAATAGGATGGATGGGGTAGGGTTTCCCAGTGAATTCTCAGTCTATCCTTGCTACTCTTGAAGAATGAGCAGGTACTTTGTCATGCTGGGGGGAAAAAATTCCTGGACCAAACGTTTCTGGCTTTTTTCACACCAATGCAGTTTTTCTATTTTCTTAGAACTTGTTCCTAATGAGCCTCTGTGATAGTCCTATGTCCTTCAAAAATTCTACCAAGATGATTCCTTTGGAATTACCTGAGACAGTCACCATAACCTTCTGAGCTGACCTCTCTGCCTTTAATTTATCCGGTCCAACAGGTCCATTTGGAAGCCAGTTTTGATTGGGCCTGTTTTTTGAAGGTACTCTAATGAAACTAAGACAAGTGTTTTTCTGAGAGAATGTGTTGGAAGCCATCCACTGATCACAAAGAAATGGTCAGACCCATTTTGTTTGGAATAAACCCCTACATGTAGGAACTGGAAATCTAGTAGCAATACTTTTTGGCTGGCCCTTGTATATTGAGATCACAGAAGCATTGTGATCCCTGGTGTTTGCTCCAGGTTCTTGACCAATAATTATTTCTGAGGAAATCTGCTAAAGAGGGCATTAGACAAGGCTCCCTCCTGAAGAATTAACAAAAAAACAACGTAACTCGTAAGCCAAGGTCTTTGTGCTTACTCAGTCCTTTACATTAGCATGCTAACCAAGACCTGGCATGGCATTGTAGGATAAGCACTAAACAGCTAACCACACAGTCAGTGGATTAAATCCACCAGCTGCTCCTTGGAAACCCTATACAGCGTCACTGAGTCGGAACCAACTCCACAGCACTTAACAACAACAACAACAACAGCCAAGTATTCAGACATGAGATTATCCTATAAAACAGTTAGTTAGGTTCTTCTGGTTGGTGTTGGGTGTATAATGTGCCAGATAAAGGAATGGGATTATACAAGGGAGCTTCAAAATGTTAAACAGAGATAAATGATTATGAAAAATTTCCATGATCTTTTGAAGCACTCTTATATGTTATAGAAAAGACTTTGCTCATATATCCAGTCTTCAGATTGTAATAGTCTGAAACTACTTCTCAACCTTTCTCCATCTTTCCCCAAAGTCCTTTCAATGGACTGCAATGTGTAAACAGAAACAGATGACAACTGTGAGTGTCTACAATGGCCCCAGTAATTTTTCCATTTTTTTACCAATGGGAATGAACTTGCCACTCCATTAACATGGGCTCTTGCCAGCTGAATGTTCATTTGGAAATGATGATAATTATTGGTACGAAACATCTGATTTCATACCTTGTAAAACAGAAAGTGGAACAATGGACATTTAAAAATAGATTTAAAATTATTTCAAGATGTTGGCTTAGTCATGAAACTGGAATCTGTTTCATCACAGCAGTGTGTGATCGATATGTTATAAACCTAAGGCTTAAAGGTATAGGAATTCAATCGTTTAATATTCAGTTACACTCTCTAAGAGTACTTTTTAAGTTATTGTTGTTGTTGAGTTGGTTCTAACTCATAGCAACCCTGTATAAGTCTCTGAGGTGCGGCTGTTGAGTTTGAACTGTGGAACCTTGTGATACAAACAGATCTTGCGGTCTAGTGCATTATCCTACAACACCATTCCGTAAGTCCTTTACGTTTTTACATTTTATTTTTAAAAAATAAAGCGAGCATTTTTATAGCAGATTTTTTAGACAATTTTATGGTATAATTTTTAGATAGTAGTAACTATGACATCCAAGCGTTAGTTTGGTGTACCCTTAGTCTCTTCTCTATGCTTGACAGCCTGTCTTTTAACAACAACAGCAACAACAATAGAAAGTAAATGGGCATTCACACTTGTTATTTTTTGTGATCTGATAGATAACAGATATTTAAACTACAAGGAATAAGAATGTCTTTCTGACAAAAGAGGAATGATAAAGCACACTTCTTTTCAGTTCTGTTACAAAACTATTTCCCAGTTTTAAGAAGGAGAGAAAGAACCCAGACTCAGATTTTAAAGATGAGATATTGCTGCTGATAGGAAGTATACTGTAGGAAGGGAAGAAGAGAGTTCAGTCTGGAGTGCATAACTTCAGGACCACCTGTATAAACTGAGAAACTACTAGGCAAATCTGACTTTAGAATCTGTAACTGTTTTTACTTTGCGTGCAGTGATCCTTCAAGGATCCCTTACAAAGACAGTGAAAATGCTAGTCTTTTAAGTAAGTTTCCAGGCATTTTCTACCTTTTGGCAAAGTCTGCATTTGCTGACCATGCTGAGTCTTCAGAGGTTCTCGTCCCCTCCCAAATCCTACCTTTTTATCCATAAACCAATTCTTGGAAACCAGTTGTCTTGGAGTTGACTGCCACATGGTAACCCCATGTGTGTCAGAGTAGAACTGTATTCCATAGAGTTTTCATTGGCTGGGTTTTCCAAAATATATTGCCAGGTCTTTCTTCCTAGGTGTCTATGGATAGACCCAGATCACCAGCCTTTTAGTTAATAGCAGAACATGTTAACTTTTGTACTATGTAGGGACTTCCCAATTGTTGGCTTTTTGTTTTGTCTTTTAATGTGTTAAGAAAACTTGTATGGGGTTTTCCGCTTCTGGCTAGTAGGCACTCTCCCCTTCTCTCTTCCTAAAAGAGTAGTTCTTTTAAATGATAAAGTATTTTTTGTGGTTTTGTTTTTTTCATAACACTTGTGTTATTGTTGTTGTTGTTGTTAAGTACCGTGGAGTCAGTTCCAACTCATAGTGACCATGCACAGGGTTTCCGAGGCTGCAAACCTTTACGGGAGCAGAAATACTTGTGTAGTACTGTACAATAAGCACTGGACTGCTAATCACAAAGTCAGCAGTTCAAACCCACTAGCCACTATGCAGGACAAACTATCAGCTCACATAAAGATTTACAGTCTCAGATACCTAGTATAGGATCGCTATGTCTTGAAACTGACTTGACGACACTTACCAACAACAACAGCAGAAACTATTAACCTCTACTTATAAAAAAAAATACACCAAGGATGAATGGTCCATTAATAAGATTTACCCAAAGAAATTCTGATTTGAGATGTTGATTATACTTTGAAGGGCACAGACCTTCTCTGTGGATTGAGAATTGTGTAATAATCCGGCTCATAATCTTCAGGCACTCTAAATAGTCTTTGGAAAATAAACTTTATTTCTGACAGTATGGTTTGCATCCATTCTGAGGGTGTGGAAAAACAGTAGGTACAGATTACAAATAGACTAATTGGAAGGATGTGTGGCACTGTGGGTTAGACATTGTGCTGCCAACTATAAAATTGGTGGTTCAAACCCACCAGCCACTCTGCAGGAGAAAGATGTCTGCTCCCATGAACAAGTTAGTTTCAGAAACTTAATATAGGGTCTCTACGGATAGGAATTGCACCACTCATCTGTGAGTTTTCCGTACTGTAGTTGCTTATGTGCTTGAGATATTGGAAGCTATACCATGGCTATTTTAAATACCAGCAGGGTCACCCATGATGGACAGGATTCAGCAGAGCTTCCTGACTAAGACAGAGTAGGATGAAGGAGAGACAGATTACTTCTGAATTGAAACCTGATGAATAGTAACAGAACATTGTCAGATATAATGCCAGAAGATGTGCCCCTCAGGTTGGAAGGTATTCAAAATTCGATTAAATGCTGTCTTCTCAAACTAGACTTGACTCTAGTGGCATGGATGGAGTTAAGCTTTGGGAAGTTTTCATTTGCTGATATGGTACAACTCACATGAGAAGCAACAGCTGCAAACACCCTTTAATGTAAAACACCCTTTAATATTTGGCATACAGAATGTACAAAGTATTAATCTAGGAAATGGTAAGTTATAAAAAGAAATGGAATGCATAAAGATGAACATCTTAGGCCGTAGTGAGCTGGAATGGACTGGGATTAGCTATTATCAGTCAGACAATCATATGGTTTACTATGCTGTGACTGACCAATTTAAAAGGAATGGTGTCACATTTATGGTTAAAAAGAACACTTCAAGATGTATCCGTGATGTTTGTCAGGAAAATATCCATTCTCCTACAAGGAAGGCCAGAGTACAGTGGCTGTGTAGTATACCCACTGGACTGCGAGCCACAAGGTTGATGATTTCAGCCACATTTTGCTCCCACAAAGATTTACAGCCTCAGATATCCTATACACAGTCGCTATAAGTCAGAAGCAACTCAACACCATTATTATTCAAATATACGTACCAACCACTAACACTAGGGCTGATGAAACTAAAGAATTTACCAAATTCTTCAATCTGAAATTGATCAAGCATGCAATCAAAATGCATTTATAATTACTGGTGATTGGAATGTGAAAGTTGGAAGGAAAGAGGAAAGATCAGTAGTTGGAAAATATGGCCTTGGTGCTAGAAATGATGCTAGAGATCGCATGATAGAATTTTGTAAGATGAACATTCATTGCAAATACCTTTTCTCAGCAACATAAAGGCAATTAAGAAATTGATGCATTTGAGTTGTGGTGTTGGAGGAAAATATTGAAAGTACCATGACCTGCCAAAAGAACAAATAGATCTGTATTGGGAGAAGTGCAGCCAGAGTGCTCCTTGTAGTCCAGGATGCCCAAACTTCGTCTCTCGTACTTCAGACATATTGTTAGGAGGGACCAGTTACTGGAGGAGGATATCATGTTTTGTAAAGTAGAGCGTGGGGGAAAAAGAGGAAGATCCCCCCAACGAGATGGATTGGCACAGTGGCAGCATCAATGGTCTCAAGCATAGCAGCAATCATGAGATTGGCCCAGGACGAGGTCGTGTTTCATTCTGTTGTGCATAGGGTTGCTATGAGTTGGTGCCAACTTGATGGCACCTAACAACAACAACAGCACACATGGAACTCATCAGTAGAATGACTACACAAGAATCAAATTGACTACATCTGTGAGAAGAGATCATGGAAAAGCTCAGTATCATCATTCAAAGCAAGGTCAAGGACCAGCTGTGGAACTGACATGCAAGTTCAGGCTTAAGGGAAGAAAAAATTTAAAAGTCCACAAGAACTAAAATGTGACCTTGAGTATATCCCACCTGGACTTCGAGACCACCTCAAGAACAGATGTGATACATTAAACACTAATGTTTGATGACCAGAAGAATTGTGGGAAGACATAAAGAACATCATACAGGAAGAAAGCACAGGTCACTAAAAAGACAGGTAAGAAAGAAAACACTAAGATGGGTGTAATAAAGAGATTCTGACGCTTACTTTTTGCATAGAGAAGCTAAAGTGACTGGAAGATATGATGAAATAAAAGAGATTAACAGAAAATTCCAAAGGCCAACTGGAGAAGACAAAGTCAATTATAATGAAATGTGCAAAGATCTGGAGTTAGAAAATCAAAATGGAAGAACACAGTGAACATTTCCCAAGCTCAAAGAAGTGAAGAAAATTTCAAGCCTCAGGTTGAAATATTGAAGACTTCTGTGGGCAAAATATTGAATTAGACAAATCTGCTGCAAAAGACTGCTTTAAAGTGTTAAGGTATTCCTGGTGTGACACTTGGGATAAGCACTGGACTGCTAACCACAAACTCTATATAGGGTTATTATGAGTCAGAACAGATTCTATGGCTCTTAACAATAACAAGCTAAGCAAGTATATAGTTAGTGATCCAGACCTTCTACCAAAAAAAAAAAAAAGTTTTCTTTATAAAATCTCTTTGTGCTGTTCGATACTGTATTAAAAATCATTACTTCCTGTAGTTTTACTTTTATAAAAGGTATATACATCTCATTAATTGATGTTGTTGTTGTTGTTTCCTGGTGTGATGCTGTGGGTAAATGTGCTGGACTGCAAAGTCAATTTGAACCACAAGGTTGGTGGTTCAAACATACCAGATGCTCTTAGGAAATCCTATACAGGGTTGCTATGAGTTAGAACCTACTCAATAGCGATTAATAACAACAACAACAATCAAGTCAGTTTCTACTCATAGTGACCCATGTACAACAGAAGGAAACACTGCCCAGTCAGTCCTGTGCTGTCTTAGTCTTTCCTACGCTAGAGCCCATTGTTGCAGCCATTCGTAAGCTTTGCCCGTGAGAAAAATACCCTCAGGAAAAGTAGAAGAAAACAGTATATGACCTCTTTGTAGGGAAGGGCATCTTACTCTTTTTTTGTTTCTACAGAATTTATTATGGTGAATAAGTTACTTACAAATTGTGCTTTAGAAGGACTACAGAAACTAAAAAACACATTGCCCAAACAATTGGTAATTGTTTTATTTAAAGCTAAAACATTTAAATTAATTTCAGAAGATGAATTTCACCCTTATTTCACATACAGTGAATGAGAAACTTGTTGGTTGCAAAATTTTATACTTACAAATTTTTCAAGTAGAATGAACTTGCTTATTTAAACAAGAATTATAATTTAATCCACATTTTTCCAGAGAGAAGGACTGGGAGTAGCAACTATGAAATCATTTCGTGAAAAGCTGCCTGAAACTGACCACTGGTGGTCACACCAATGACCTCAGTTTACATTTGCTGATGACTGGAGTCAGAATTGTGCTTGTATTGTACAAGTCCCGGAGAAGAATATCACTCTTTATCATTAATTTCCTGTTTCGTGGGTTTGGTTCTCTTCTGTAATCAGGAGGGAGAGGGGTAGAATGGTGGAGTGATGTAGGATACCCACTGACTGGGTTGCATTGCTAAGTCAGTGCTTCAGACTCACCAGCTGCTCCTTGGAAACTCTATACAGGGTTGCTATGAGTCGGAACTGACTTGATGGTACTTAACAACAGCCTGGTTGTATGGAATGTTAAGCTAAATGAATTGACTAGCACATCCCATATGTAAAAAATAGACTGGTTTGTCTGCTCACTATTTGGAAAGTTTAATTCACCAGCTGTCTCCTTGGAGTGATGGTTTGCACAGTGGACTGCGAACCCCAATGTCGGTGATTCAAACCCAAAGTCTGTACCTCAGGAACCCTATACAGGGCTGCTATGAGTCAGAATGACCTCCTTGTATGTAACAACAACAAATCTCTTAGGCATTAACATAAAATCTCCATGTGAGAAGCAGCCCTGTGGACTTCAGGGCTGAACTTGTGGTTTAAACAGACCTTTCTGCCCAGTGTTTTATCTCACAACTTCACACCAGAGATTAGGAGAGTCTTGGTGTGGTGCTGTGGGATAAAGCACTGGACCTAAAGGTCAGTTTGAACCACAAGGTCAGCAGTTCATACACACCAGCTGCTCCTTGGAAACCCTATACAGTGTCGCTGTGAGTTGCAACTCACTGGATGGCACATAACAACGATAGGACAGGCGTCCTGGTGTGGCACTGTAGGATAAGCACTGGACTGCTAACCACAGATCGACAGTTCAAATCCACCCTCTTTGGAAACTGTACTGGCTCACTGTGAGTCGAAACTGATTACAAGGCACTTAACAAGCAAACAAACAAAAATGATAAGAAAGGCGGAGTTGTTTAATTTCCCAGAGATAAGACAATATTGGAGTCCTGGTTTGGCACTGTAGGTTAATGCGCCAGACTATAAAGCCGGTTGAACTGCACTGTCAGTGGTTCAAGCTCACCAGCTGCTCCCTGGAAACCCTATACAGGGTTGGAATCAACTCGACAGCACTTAACAACAAGAAGAAGAAGACAATATTGTGAGGTTTCTGTGACTAATTAGATATTCTTATAACGGGTGTTACAGCTTTGACGAAACCTGCCTGCGGAAGCCTTCCTTTAAACTCCATATGATCATTGGGCACTGTACTATTTCACCCTGAGAGTAGTGCCTGTGAGTTTTAATATGCAGCTTTGACTTCCTCCAGTCACTGGTGCTTTAAGGAGATTCCAGAATAAAATGTAAAGTATACATAAAGTAACTGAAAATAAAGGGCGATGAAAAACGGAAGGCTTCTTGTTGAGTGCCATCTCAGGTGTGTTCCTCTGTTTCCTAGGAGCGGCTATGGGTTTGAACTGCCAACCTTGAGATTAACAGTCTAGTGCTTATCCTACAGTGCCACACCAGGACTCTATGGTCAGTTCTTTTTAATGAAACATTACCTTCATTATATTTTTTAAAAAGAGAGAGTGGGAGAGAGAACCTAATCTGTTTAAAAAAAAAAAAAAACAAGTTCTATTTTTATCCAATTATTTTATTTTGAATCTATTACACTCTCTGAAAGCTTATGTATAAATGAGGTTTCCTAAATTAGTTTGCTCTTTATATTAATTGTATATTTAAATATCCCTGAGATTTAGTTCTTCAAATCCCATAAAAAAATAATTAACATCAAATTCAGGTCTTACTTTTACAGTATTTATAAGAAAAAATAAACAACAAAAAAAAGTATAAGTAAGGACTGGCTAAAGTTACAAAAGGACATATCTGTTTATGATTTTATTCATGTGGTGTTGTAGGATCAGCAATGGACTGCAAAGTACAAGGTCAGCAGTTCCTACACAGGGTAGCTATGAGTTGGAATCGACTCAATGGCACTTAAGAAAGATAACAACATAAACACCAGAAGCTCATACATAATATGATATGTAAATAGTATATACATATATGCTTATACTAGGGAGTGTGGTGTTCATACAATAAACACTGCACTGCTACAGACAAGGTCTGTGGAAGAAAGATGAGGCTTTCTGCTCCCGTGAAAACTTTTAAGAGAAAAAAAGCCTCAGAAACACTATCTAGGGTCACTACGAGTCAGAACCAACTCAACAACACCTCACAACAATAATATATGCTGGCACATTCATTCGTCTTTTTCAGGACCAGGTAGGAATGGGATGGTGATGATAAAATGGTTATAGATTTGGTTTGATTTGGTCTGCTTTTAATCTAAATTCACCTTATAAAATGTGGTTTCTTTTGATGCGGATCTGCCTGTGAATTGGGTGCTGGGACAAAAGACCAAATCAAATCCCCTTTCTGTCTCCCACATGATGCTCTAAGTCTTCCCACAATACTGACTCAATGACTCCAAATCCCATGCCCCTTTCTTTCACTCTCTAAACATGTTTGTATTGTAAATCCTACTCAGACACAAGACCCTTTTGGTGGCTGGGCTTGGTTTCCCTGTCACCACCTCTGGGAATTGGAATGCAGCCTACAGAGAGGCCCCTGCTCGGGCCCAAGAGCTCTGCCTGGCTGGGCCAGGGTTCATTGATGTGCTGAATATCACAAAGACTTAATTCTGCTCTGAAAGGTTAGAAAGAAAGCAGGGGAAAGGAGGGGGGGAGGAATAAAGATAAGGTCTGTGGAGAAAGCTTTATTCAGCTAATGAACTTTTGTGGAATGACTAACAAGAAGAATTTGCTGCAGGAAAATTGGCCATTGATACCACTCGCCTCCCCACCCCCTTTTCTCTGCCTTTTTGAGGGGGAGGAAAATTAGAGGAGCTGTCAGTTAAAGGAAATAGAGACCAAAAATGATTTTGCTTATTTCTCTCTCTCTCTCTCTCTCTGTGTATATATATATATATAGTGTTAAGTACCATGGAGTCGATTCCAACTCATAGTGACCCTGCACAGGGTTTCCAAAGCTCTAAATCTTTACAGGAGCAGAAAGCCTCATCGTTCTCCCGAGGAATGGCTGGTAATTTCGAACTGTCGACCTTGAGGTTAGCAGCCCGATTCATAACCACTACACTACTGGAGCTCCTTGTATATATGTATGTATAAAGAGAGAGAGCTAGAGAGATTTATTTACCTTTTCATGCCTTAAACTATAAAATAGCATTGTGTAGCATCAAAGTTTAGGAGTTATTGTTATCTTCTGCTTTCTGTTGAGGAAATACATAAACTCATAGCTAATATGTCACTAAGTGCCATGGAGTCAGTTTCGGCTGATAGTTTTGAATTGTCAACCTTATAATTAGCAGTCCAGTGTTTACCCTACAGCAACAATCTAGGGGTTTTAAAGCTTTGTCTTTTAAAGTTTTATTCGTCTTTTCAGCAAATAGGTAGTGAACAGTCATAACATGCTAGGCCTTGTTCTAGACTTTGGATCCATTAATGATGAAGTAAATGAAACACCTGAAAATGCCACTCTTGCTGGGATTTATATTTTCTGGGGCATAATCCTGGTCTGAGTGACAGAACCTTATTCTAATTGCTCATATTTCCCCTCAAAATATTCCAGCATACTCTTAATCCCACTGAAGTTTACATTTGCTCCATAAACTAGCCTTCTAGGTGATCCAGGGTATCCAGGTATTATCCCCTGGACATTTCTTCAGTTGGCATGCATCTTGTCTTACTTTATTATTACTTCTCATGGCCAGAGAAATAAACAGAGGTGATATCTGAAGGGCCTTTCTAGTCCTAATTCTATGATCCATTCAGAGTATATAAAAGCATTGTTTTCTTTTCTCTTCCCATTTCTTAATGTATTTACTAAAGGTTAAAGAGGTAAATTGACCACAAAAGGTAAAGTGTTTAGAGAGTCAGCCCTTAGATGATAAAGCTTTGGTGCTTGTTTTGTTTATTCTCCCATTCATTCTTCACTCAGAAGACATTTACTTTCTACAACTGCACTAGCCTTTGTCTGAGCTGCTCAGGACAGCCACAAGGAAAAAGCAGACAGCCAGCATCCTCAGGAATTCCATCTCTTAGGAGACCAGAATCTTCTTTGCAAACACAGTTCCTGGCTTCCAATTGTAGGGGAGTTGAACGCTTCTTCAACTTGCCTTGTAATTTTTAGATATTCTTTTAGCACACTGTCTTGGTTGACTACACATTTGGTTTGTGTTCATGCATACACATGGGTACACCCACACACACACATTTATTTTTATATGCTTTACTGAATTACTTTTCTTTCAAGTATCTGGTGAGGCAGCACAGTTGTATATAGCCTTTCAGAAATCTAATGGGGTCCATTTCCAACTGAATTGTTTTTTTTCCACACTGTGTGTCAGTTCTTGGAAATTAACAATAGCCTATTTCACTTTGGTCTTTGATCCCACCAGCTTAGTCATGCTATTTTTCCAGATGTTTCCGTCTTGTGTTGCTATTACAGAAAAAGCACCACACTAGTTAAACGAGGCCACACTGGCCTGTCCCAGGAGATCAAAGAATGTGCTCTCCACCAAATAACCTGGTCATACCATCAAAGTGATCCCGTCAAAATCATAAATGTGATTTAAAATCTAATCCTGATAATTTATTGTTATTTTTCTAATCATACTGTACTAAGATTTCCAGAAAAAATAGTTATCAGAAAATCAAACACCCTGGTCTTGCTCCTGATTTTAAATGGAACATTTATTTGCATTTTCACTATCCAGTATGAATATTGCTATCGGTTGTTTGGCAGAAAATATTTATTGGGCTAAAGAAGGTCTGTTCTAGTAGAAGTTTGCTAAGATTTTTTTTTTTAAGTTTTTATTGTAAATTGAGTGAAAGTTTACAGGGTAGATAAGTTTTCCATTCAACAAATCATATACTTTGTTTCATTGCAATGGTTATAATCCCCTCCATGTACCATCAGTTAACAGTATTTCTCTATATTCATTTTAGCTCTTTTTTTTTTTTTAAACACTCGGGCATATATAAAAATTCAAACCACCAAAGGGCACATTTTGCAAGTCAGCCTCTTGGCTGCCAGCTCTCAGTCCCTCTCTTCCCGTGACTCTAGAGTTTTCAGCTGCTCCCTCTCTCCATGTCCCCATCTCTGCCTCCATCTCTGATATTGCTGCTTCCCTGGATAAGGTCCCATATTCCGCTTGTGCTTTTCTCCCTTGATAGTCCTAGGGTCCTCTGTTTCTGGACTGTAAAATTAATTACTCCCCCATTTTTGTTACAAAACTTCTACCTTTACAATTGTGACAGTAGCAATTAGTCATGATTACAGTTACTCATTATTGAATTTTAAGAATCTTATCCCCATCTCTTTTAGCCAGACCCATCTAGACAAGATGAAAACTATTGAGTGGGGACTCTTTCTGCCCCCCCCCCACACACACACACACTCTTAAAAGAAACTCTCTCTTGAAACCTTGTAAGCCAGTTACTTTGTGCCTTTATTGCCCCCTCATTTTATATAGACAGTGTCTATTTTGCCCATCCCTATCTCTGGTAGCATTGTGGTTACTAATTGGGCTTCGAAGCACAAGGTCAGCAGTTTGAAACTACCAGCTGTTCTGTGGGAGAAAGATGAGGCTTTTTGCTCCTGTAAAGATTCACAGCCTTGGAAACCCTGTACAGGGTCACTATGAGTGTGAACTGACTCCACGGCACATAATAGCAGCATCTACTCTGTATACAGAGGGGATAGCATTGATACTTGATGTGAAGACTCCTTCCCTCTCTGTTGGTATTTTGAGCTACTACCTCCATGAGTATAGGTAAAGTTCATCAAACTGTAGCAATTTATCCTTGTTTCCTTTATCAAAAATTGTTTTGTTGTTTGTTTGTTTTTTACCTTCCTTTAGTTGAATTCTGATTATCTAGCCATCAAGGCTAAGTCAAATAGGTGCTATCTACAAGTTTGGGCGTTCTTGTGCATCTCCCCTAACTTCATATCAGCTGGATGTTTCACTCTCAGCTCTGAACCCTCTGTGGTTCTGTCTTTGTCCGTGGGCTTAGGTGTCTCCAGGTCTCACCACACTTTGCACAAAACAACACTTTCTCTTCTTTTCCTCATCTCTAGGTCAACAGGAGTCTATGGAAAGTGGTTGAACTCAGTCCATTCCTTCATTGCTGCCTTTCGCCCTCTTCCACTTACCAGTAGATCAATGTGGTCATCAGCAAGCTTACATACCTGCTCATGTGTTCTCTTAGAGTTTCAGTCTTAGAAGGGAGTTTGTACTGAAGGAACTTGGTTGCTTGCCTTGATGGCTTCTCAGTGAACAATTTGCTTATTCTTGTAGTAGCCAGTCATACTGCCATTTTTGTTTTGTCCCATGTCAGAAGGTTCTGGATTGGACTCAGGATTCCACCTAAGGTCCTATACAGAGCAAAGGCTCCACAAGAGGCCTATTTCACTGAGCAAGTTGTAGAACCCCTTTTAGGTATTTCAGTCAGTTGTAGGCTGAAGACGGGCTTACAAGCTTTATGTAATCATGTTTCCTGACATTTTTTTCTATCCCACTAAAGTGTCTATTTTACAATAGTAGGCAAGGGTAGGCAAGGGAAAGCAATAAGACAGTCAAGCATCTTAGTATTTTTACCCCTCTTCAGGGTATGCCTCGATCCCTGTATCACAAAGCCCTGTTGTTTCAAGGTTGAGCATGCATCACTATTTACCTCTGTCCCATTTAGCCCATAAAGTTTGCTAAGATTTTTATCATGAATAATAGTTTAATTTTAAAAAAAGTTTGATTTAGGTGAAATTTACAGACCATAAAATGAACCATTTTAAAGTGAACAATTACATGGCATTTAGTACATTCACAATGTTGTGTATTTCCAGATCATTTCAATGACTCCCAAGTAAAACCCCAGACCACTAGGTAGATTGAGTTCCTTGTAGTATGAAAGGTCAAACTCTCAACCACTAACCAAAACATTAGTGAAATGTAAGTCTTTCTAGAGAAGTATCCCTTTCATTTTATTCAAGACCCTATAACTTCACAAAGGCTCTACTAAATTCGTTATAGCTTGAGATAAGTTAGCGGCCTATTTTCTTTCCATTTAATTTACTCCAAACTGTCTAACAGTCTCAAGGGCCTAAATGCCAGTGCCGTTGTTAAGTGCTGTCTAATCAGTTCCGACTCATAGCTACCCTGTACAGGGTTTCCGAGGAGCAACTGGTGGGTTTGAACCACCGACGTTGTGATTGCCACACTTGAGCCCATTGATGCTGCCACTTTGCCAATCCATATATTAGACACTAATATACTCTGGTAACGTAGTAGTTATGAATCAGACAGCTAACCTCCAGGTTGGCAATTTGAAACTACCAGCTATTCTGTGGGAGAAAGATGAGACTTTCTGCTCCCATAAAGATTTGTAGCCTCAGAAACCCTGTGCAGGGTCACTGTGAGTTGGAACCGACTCCACGGTACTTAACAACAACAACAACAATATATACATGGGTTAAATTTTCACTTAGGGAATGCCTTCTAAAATGCTTTGTACCATATGACTTATTAATTCCTAGATTTTTTTTTCCCGCCAAAAATATGTAAAACCTGAGAATGAAAAAGCATATATGAAACTGTTCATGGAAACATTACTTAGAAACTGAAAACCATTCAAATGTTCATCAATAAAGAATGGGTAAATTATGGCATATTCACACAGTGAGATGCTAGGCAGCAATTAAAATAAACCAATTATAGTTGCACTCATCAATATATATAATTCTTATAAACATAGAGGTGGCTGAAACAAGCCATAACAAAAGAATATGTAATTTATGATTTTACTTACGTAAGTACAAAGACAAGGACAACCCATCTATTCTGCTGGAAACTAGGATAATAGAAACTCTTGGGATGGGACTGAAAAGGAACAGAAGGAAGGTTTCTGGGGTGCTAGTCACTTTCTGATTTGTAATCTGAGTAAATGTTACATTGTGTGATCCGAGTCTATGCCATCTTTGAGTCCCCTAGGAAAGTTTGGCACCAGGTAACATAGGAAAGAGGTTAAGAAAGTGTAGTGCATGCTGGAGCCAGACTGAATGTTCAGGTCTCCTCTGTCACTTGTAAGTTGACTAACTTTGGTTCAAGACTTAACCTCTTTGTACTTAAGTTTTATTAGCTATAAAATGGGGCTCATTGTAGAACTTGTCTAACGTGGTTATAAAGATTAAATGAATTAGTATGCATAAAGTTCTCAAAAGAGGTTCTGACACATGCTAAGTGCTCAATATTGTTAGCTGCTATTTTTAGTTTTCTTAATAGTGTAGTGGTTACGAATCTTGCTGTGAGCCTTAAGGTCAGCATGGAAACTATCAGCTGTTCTGTGGGAGAAAGATGAGGTTTTCTGCTCCCATAAAGATTTACAGCCTCGGAAACCCTGTATAGGGTTGCTATGAGTTGGTTCTGACTCCATGGCACATAACTACCATCACCAGTATGACATTGCAGGATAATGCACTGGACCACTAAGTCAGTTTGAATCACATACAGGTCGGTTTGAACCACAAGGTCAGCAGCTCAAACTCACCAGCCACTCCTCAGAAACCCTATACAGGGTTGCTTGGGTTGGAACCAACTCAACAGCACTTAACAACAGCAACAACAACAACGATGTATTGTTACTCTGGATCACAGCAGTGGCTCTATACAATAAGCACTGGATTGGCACTACAAGGTCTGCAGTTTGAACCCAGCAGCTGCTCTGTGGGAGAAAGATGAGGCTTTCTGTATCTGCGAAGATTTAAAAGGCTTAGAAGCCACACGTAGGGTTGCTATGA
>NW_006408768.1:1603400-1606602 GCF_000296735.1 Chrysochloris asiatica | reverse complement strand
ATTCATCAGATACAATGTGTTGATCATTGTGGTTAGATGTATTCAAATATTTCTAAATCAGTCTTGTCATACACAATTCATTATTAGGTTATTTTTGGTTAATATTGGTAGGGTTCTGATGCAATTAGGTAGGTTAACCCATGATAGCATCTAACAAAACCAACAAAGGGATAAAATGAAATGATTACTCACACTTGCAAATAACATCACCTATGCAAAACTATGATGATTGGAGGCAACATAATATTGTGAAGTGCAGTATTGGTGGGTCAGTGGTAGAATTCTCGCCTTCTATGCAGGACACCCCAAGTCCTGATGTGGCACAGTAGGATAATGTACTGGACCACAGGGTTGGCTGTTCTAACCCACCAGACGCTTCTCGGAAACCAGATTCAGGGTCACTATGAGTTGGAACCAATTTGACAGCACTTAGTAACAACAGCATGCAGGACGCCCAGGTCACTTCCTGCCCAATGCACCTCATGCCCCTACCCGTCTGTCAGAGGTGCGTTGCTATGGGGCTGACCAAATTTCAGTGAAACTTACAGATGATGGACTAGGAAGAAACGCCTGGTGATCTGCTTCCAAAAAACCCACCAATGAAGACCCTGTGGGTCACAGCAGACCCATCAGGGGGACAGTGCAGGATCAGGCAGCCTTTTGTCCTCTGGTTCACAGAGACACCATGGGTAGGGGCTGACTCCATGGAAGCTAGCAACAACAACACTATGAAAAGTAAGTTAATCTTTTCCTGAACTATCTCTGACAGAGATCATCTCCGGGGAAGTAACCTAATAATACATCCCTTCGTCATCATACTAAGGTTTTACGTGGCATAATCATTTGAATAACATTGCTGTCGGGTCAGTTCTGACTCACGGCAGCCGTGTAGGACAGAGTAGAACTGCCCCAAAGGGCAGGGTTTTCTAGGTAGTCATCATCATGGAAGCAGGCTGCCACAGCTTTGCCCCGTGGAGTAGTTTATGGGTTCAAACTTTTTGCTTAGCAGCCAAGCACTTAACCACCTTTAATACCTATTTGAAATCTGGAATGCTGATAAAGAGCCAAGCAGCTGGGCAGTTGTAGATTGTTGCCGTTAACTTTTCCTTCTCCAAACATTAATAGGGGAGAAGGTAAGAAAAGAAGAAAACAATGAATGCTTCATGTTTGCATCATAGAAACACACCTCTGACAGACAGGTAGTGACTGAGCATGAGGTGCATTGGGCAGAAATTGAACCTGGGTGTCCTGTTTAGAAGGTGAAAATTTTACCTAGAACATTCAGAAAAGAAAAAGTAAAAACAATGAATGTTAATTTTCTCCTGAAGCCGTTGTGATCTGGTGTTCATCTCAGTGGGGGTATCCTCTGGCTGGTTGTGAACAAAACACTGTGTTTAGGTTATGCTGCAAGGAGCTTCACCTCCCCAGAGATTTTGTAACTCTCATTGGAAATGTCACTCCTGCCTTTCATGATGGTCTTTTCTTGGTTTGTTTCATTGTTGATGTTGAAATGAGAAACCAGAAGCTGTTTGCCTGAAATGATATCATTACTAATATTTTTTAGAACCTCGCCAGAGTGGTCATTTCTGAGTTATGATATTTGTGTTAAGTTCAGTGGCAGTATTCATAGGGTTATTGGAGACCACCCTACTTGTGCTGGGCAGCTGCTGTCTTCAATTTGATGTGGTTTTCACCATGGCAATGGGAATAGAATTTTCAGCTCTCTGAGCTCTTCTGCATTCTGAAGTAAGCTTGCACAATGCTGCCAGGAACAAAGCAGTTTGCCTGCTGAAAGCCAAATGAATGAATAAATTTGGCCTCAGGATTTTTGAAGGGCTACAAGAGAGTTTTTGTCTCAGCTTTTTTTTTTTTTTTTTTTCAGATGATGTCTTAGTTATGCAAAATGTGAATATGATATAGGTAGACAATTTTAGCACTGTAAAAGTTACAGATATAATACTTGAGTATCTGAGCAATGAGTTCCAGAGTCTCATTAGATTTTAAAGCTTTTTTAAAAAAAATTCTCAAATCAAAGCTCCCTTTTAAAACATTTTTTGGGCATGTCCCAGCATGGACATTTTGTGTCTGGAGCAGACAGGATGAGCTCTCTCTAGAAGCTGGCCTAGAGACCTTGTCATAGCTGGACAGCAGTTAGCAGCCATGACTCTTCTAAAAGATGGAGGGAGTCCCAAAGAGCCTTGGATTACAAAGCAAATTAGTTTGCAGAGATGTCCTTTCTTTCTCTTCCTCTTCCTCATCTATCCTTTTGCCATAGTATCTCTTCTCTAACCAAACACCAATTTTAAATACTTTTACCTAAAGACCATCATCGTAATTTTTGTGAATAGTAGAACGCACGTACATCACACAGGAAAACTTGCTTGCCCCACAGACATACATGATGGCAAAGGATGTCCATCAATGACAGGAAATGGCTGGCTATTATTACTTCACAATTTTAGCTGTAAATCACGAAGTTCTGCTTTGAAGACAAAAGCCACATAGAATTAAGAATCAAAAGTCATTTTGACCTGAAGATCTAGGTGATGTTGTCAAAGTCAACATTGTAGTTTAAGATTACAACTTTCTCCTGCTTTATAGCACACTAACCACACTGTTCACTATGATGTAGTAACCTATGCCATTTCATTATGATGGTTCTTTATAAAACATTCAGGTTGCTTTGGGTAGGACAAGTCAAGTGCGAAGTACTTACTTATTTAAAGACAACAAATTTACCTGATTTCAAAAATAATATCGACACAATTATTTTTTTTTTTTTTGCTGGATGAGTCATTTGACAGAATGTATCCTCTTCATTACCATTACAAGGACTTCTGTAAATCGCATTTCAGATCTTACATCAGAATGCTCCCAGCCAGCCTTGCTTCCTCCTTTGGACGTTGACAGGAAGGGTGTCATTGTGGCAGGGCATATCAGTTGTTTGTCACGGCTCAGTCATATTTGAAATTTATTTTGACTTTTCATTTACTCAAGCCACAGCAGTTCACTTGGCAAGTAGGTTTAAAAGCAAGGAAGAAGTATCTGTTGTATGTTTGGTGGCAAAGCATAGGAAAGTAACATAATAAAAGGAAAGTGGGTCCACATTGCACAACAGTGCATTGTTTATTAAAGCATTTTAGGTTCCTGCGGGAGAAAGATGAGGCTTTCTACTCCCGTAAAGATTTACACCCTCGGAAAC
>NW_006408768.1:1591387-1603048 GCF_000296735.1 Chrysochloris asiatica | reverse complement strand
AAGAGACCTTCATTACTAGGAAATAATTCCCTGGCCTTCTGATGAATAGTTTGGAGCAGACTTCTGCCAGCACTAAGGCAGGTTCATTTCCTAACCTTTACAGGCTAGACCAGCGTAGTGCAGTGACTTATTTAATGTCTCTTCCAGCTATAAACCCACTGTCATCAACTTGCTTCTGACTCATAGTGATCCTCTTTAGAGTTTCTGAGGCTGTACATTTTTATACGAGCAGAAAGACTCATCTTTCTCACACAGAGCACGTGGTCGGTGTGCACTGCCGAGCTTGTGGTTAGCGGTCCTACAGCACCACCCGGGCCTCTAGCCGTAGTTTTTATAAATTTGCACCAAATAACTCTCCTAATGGGTCTGGGTAAGAGAAGGTGGGGGAACATGCTGGTGGAGTATATGATTCAGTTGTTTACAGGGCTAATTGTGATTGGTCCGTTCTGTCATCCTGCTGGGTATAAAATGAGCCATCTCAAAAGCACAGTAGGGAGGGGTATCACTACCATTGAGAGGAGCTAGGAGTGGAGTGTATCCTTTGGACCTCAAGAACTCTGCACATTGACCCTCCTCTATCCAGGGACAGAAAACTATGACACCAGAATAGTAGCAGACGAACAGCAGTAGAACCAAGAGTGGTAGACTTCCCAGCCCACAGAGCAAGTAAAGCTGAATGACTTTGGGGAGGAGGTTTGCTTGCAGAGTGGGGTGCCACTAGGTACTTAATTGGGGGAGCTAAAGTCAAGCGCCCTTGGGCTGAAGCTTATAGCAGAGTGGGCTGCCCCTTGGGCGTTTACCAGTAACCCTAAAAGAGCTTTGTAACATTGTCCAAGCAGGGCAAAGGCCAGGCCTAGGGTCCAGGGCCAGAAAGAGGCCTGCCAGTGGGTACAGCTGAGAAGAGGTTGTCCTGGCCAAAGAACTGTGTTCTAAGCATGTCTGTTCCTACATTGTAACCTGTTGACTTCCCTACTAAATCCTGTAACTGTGAGTATTATGTCTGAGTTCTCGGTGGCCATTGCAATGAATTATTGAACCCAGCTGCATAAAGAGTTCTGTGGGAGGGATGGTTGGTGTCACACTTTTGCAACCACCAAGGTATTGTCATTAATAAAAGTAGTAGTTTCAATTCATGTAACTGATTTACTGAAGAGTTTTTTTTGTGACATAATTGAATGATGTTTGCAATCATTGTTGACATTTTTAAGAATGCCATGTGTATCATTTTCACTGAAGTTCCACTCTATTTGAGAAAAAAAGTTGAGATAACTGAGTATAGATATCCTTTTTCATACCATGGCAGGAACAAGATGAACATGTCTTCTTTGGAATTCCTTTGTATTCGTTGTTTATTTTGCAGAAAGAAAGCCCAGTGCTGGACCCTGTCCCAGGCACAAGGAAATCCTTAGCTCTGCCACCTTCCAGCCCTTCTCAGAAGGGACATGTCTTTGTTCCCTTCTGATAGAATCTAATACTGTCTGATGAGATTGAATTATTGGTTTGCTTTGTATTTGTTGTTAGTTGCTATCAAGTTGATCCTGATTTATGTCAACACAGTGAAACTGCTCCATAAGATTTTCAGGGCCGTGACCTTTCAGAATCAGGTCACCAGGCCTGCCTTGTGACACACCTCAGGGTAGGTTTGAACTGCAGACTTTTGGTTAGTAGTCCAGCACTTAACCCTGTCACCCAGGGATATTTGGTGATAGTTAATTCAGTTAACTAAATCAGTTAACTTTTGTAAAGTGGTTCTTTGAAGGAAAAAAAAAAAAAAAGAGCTGACTGGCAAAAATCAATTGTTGTTAATAATCACATGCCGAGGTATATGTTCTGTGTACTTATGCCTATGGATGGATCAGTGCATATTAAGGTGAAACACCATTTTAAACAAATATTTATTATGTAGAAGAGCATTACGTTCATAGCTCATTACATTTAATGCCTCCTTGAGGCTTAGACCTTTCTTTTATTCAATTACAAGCAGATGTGTTCTAAAGCTTTTCTGAGTCATTTTCCTTAGTAAAATACCAAGCTAATTCTTCTAGTTTTCAGTTTCGGAGCTATTTGGTTTATGCTCCATTGGCGCTTACCTGGGGAAAATTGGAAAAAGTTAGGGAGCATGTTTGCAGCTAAATGTCTGGAAAATGGAAAACCTGCATGTTGTAGATTAATACCTTAGCCTGCATCCAGTGAACTACACATGGAGTTATGCCCATAATGCCACATATTCAGAGAGAAATTCATTCTGAGGCAGAGCATGAGTACGGGAGAGACTCAGAAAAACATTAACCATTTTGTTCCATATAGAATTGTTTTTAAGGCAGAGAGTTGTGTAATCAACTATGAAGAAATTAAATACCTAGGAAATCCAAATGAGTATAAATAAATACAACTGAAGCAATGAAGATACAAGTGTGAAGCTTAGTGTGTGGGGGGAAATTCTGTTCATAGAGGAAAATTAAATAAAATTATAATTTTAATCTAGCACTCTGAATTTCAAGCCCACCTTGTGTAGAGAACACAATCTTCAGATCATGTTGGTCCAATGGCCATCAAAACAGGGCTTGTGGATGATGATGGTAAGAAAAATTAACCAGAATCACTTGTAATTCCAGAGTTCCTCTCTAGAACAAAATCTGCAATGGATATTTAGCCACACTAAGAGAATGTAGCATGTGTTTGTTAGTGAGACCAAAAATGGTCTGATGCATAGCCTTATGAAGACTTAACATTGACTGTATAGTGCTTGGGGAAATTACTAACAAAAGGGTCTATTGTTTTTGTTAAGTGCCATTGAATCAATTCTAACTCATAGTGACCCTATATAGGGTTTCCAAGAAAGGCTGCTTCCAAACACCTCCTTGAGATTCAAATTAAGCTTAGGGTCCAGTTCTTAACCCTATAGTGCCAAACCAGGACTTGTTGTTGCTGTGAAGTGCCGTCGAGTCGATTCTGATCCATAGTGACCCTGTATAGGGTTTCTGAGGAGCAGCTGGTAAGCTTGAACCACCAACCCTGCAGTTCAAACTGCTTTGCAGTCTGCTGCATTAGTCCATGGCACCACACCAGGACTCCTCAACATGTATTAACTTGGGTGAACGGTAAGGGCAAAAAAAATAAAAATAAAAATGTATATGGCATCCTAAGTGTTTAAGTATCTTCATTTAACTTAATGATTAAATTAACTATTTGTTGTTGTTATGTGCCGTGGAGTCAGTTCTGACTCATAGCGACCCTGTACAGGGTTTCCAAGGCTGTAAATCTTTACGGGAGCAGAACGCCTCATCTTTCTCCCGCAGAACAGCTGGTAGTTTCGAACTGCTGACCTTTTGGTTCACAGCGCGATTCGTAACCACTACGCTACCAGAGCTCCTTAACTATGGATAATTGTTTTTTCAGACTTTTAAATTGTGCTTTTAAATTGAAATCTTATTAATTTATGAACAGTATTGAACTATCTGAGATAACTTAAGATCCATTGTGTTTTAAATTTCAATTTGTTATCATTGCATAAACTGCTTATATGTGTGTCTGGTTTATAATCAAAGAATTAAGGCATTTAAAGAGATCAAACAAAAAATTTATAAATGTGGTTTAAAATCTTAAAGGAGTTTGAGTAAACTAATAAGTGGGACCAGGCATTGATCAAAGATCACTTAAAAGCAGTTGTTAATATTTGCTGCATTTCAAAAGAACGGGAAATGCTTTTATAAGTTGGAAACAACAGGAATATTATTCTTTCTTGATCATTTCTAGGTGACCTGTCCTGTGTACAAAACCACCTTTGGCGTCCCACACAGTGACCCTACTGGCCTCATACTCCTCAAATGGGAGATTGTTGTTGGAAAAGGTGCCCAGATAGACCATAGTTTCTATCCAAGTCTCAGAGCTTTGACGTGGGGGAAGAGTTGCTTCTCCTACTCAGGACCCACCAAGCTGTACTCTCCAGTGCCACTGTGCTGACCACCTCTGTCAGTCCCTATTCATCCTGAACTCTGGGGAGCTCAGCTACAATGCAGAGTAATGATGGCAGTAACAACTACAAGGCCTGGTTAATATCACCCATTGCAAAAATAGTTTGGACTAATTCCATCCTTTATTTTAATAGGCTGAGTCCTGCCATTAGCTCAGGTTTACTCTCGCAAAAGGGCTGTTGCTGCCCTTAAAGCAACTGGGACCAATCTTGTGTATCCTTCATTAATCCTTTTACCACATGCCTTCGTTCACCCTGGAGCTCCCTGGAATGTACTCATCCTCTCTCTCTGATGTAGCCTGTGAACATAGCCTTCATTTGCAGCATCTGTTTATGCGATGAGGCAAAAGGGCCACAGAGCTGCTTTTGGTTTGTTTATGTGTTGGCTTCTAAGAATTAGCAAGAACAGCTATAGCTTTTCTCCCCACAGTCTGGGTTACTGTTCAGGATGCAGGAATTTTCCTTTCTAGAAACAGACCAGAAAATATTTATATCAGCAAGGAAGCTAAGAATGTGAAGAGAATAAATATTTTAGAACGCACCGTCATATCTGTTTCTTCTAGGTTAGTGCTGTGATACATCAGGCTGATCATTGCAATCATATCCCAAATGACTGATCAAAATACTATTAAATCCACTCTCAAAATGGAGATTTGTTTTGTTTTGTTTTTCACTCTCCTGAGTTCATTGCAGCTGACTAAGGCTGATGCTGAATAAAATTTTACAAGATTCCCTGGGTAGCAGAACTAGAAAATCTGAGAGACAGGATGGAAAATGAGGGTGAATGAAGCCACGCTAATCATAGAATTTAATAATCTGACAGACAGAATGGAAAATGGGGATGAAAGAAGCTAGCCTGGGCCATGGAATTTGGTAATATGAGAGACAGAATGGAAAATGGGGATGAATGACACAGCCTGGGTCACAGAATTTGATAATCTGAGAGACGGAATGGGAAGCTGGGGTGAATGAAGTCAGCCTGGGTCACAGAATTTGAAAATCGAACAGACAGAATAGGAAACTGGGATGAAAGAAGCCAACCTAGGTCACAGGATTTGATAATCTGAGAGACAGAACAGAAAGTTGGGATAAATGAAGTCAGCCTGGATCACAGAATTTGATAATCTGAGAGACAGAACGGAAAATTGAGATGAATGAAGCCAGCCTGGGTCACAGAGTTTGCTAATCTGAGAGACAGATGGAAAGCTGAGCTGAATGACGCCAACCGGGGTCACAGAATTTTATAATCTGAAAGATGGAATGGAAAATTGCGATAAATGAAGTCAGCCCGGGTCACAGAATTTGATAATCTGAGAGACAAATGGAAAATTGGGATGAATGGAACAAACCTGTACTATATGATTTATAATTTAGGTCTTTTAAAAAAAACATTTTATTGAGTTTTAGGTGAAAGTACACATAGCAAATTAGTTTTCTCAACCAATAGTTCATACACAAATTGTTCCATGACATTGTTTGCAATCCACTCAATGTATCAGCACTCGATTTCTTCCCTTAGTTCTTGGTTTCTGTTCGTCTGGGTTCCCTGCCCCTCCCTATCTTTGGTTTGGGGCAACTTTGCTCTTTTTTGTCTTACATAATTGATTGTTCTGAGAAGCGGTTCTATTATCTGACTGGAAGGTGGCCTCTGGGAGCGTCTTCGTTTTCAAGTTAGGTTTTCTCAGGGCAATAGTCTGAGGGTTCCTCTGGACTTTTTCCAACCAGCAAGTCTTATCTTTTTTTAACTTTGATTTTATACTACATTGATTTTTATTTTTACCCATTTTAACAGGGACCTTGTATTATAAATACTGTCAAAGTGGTCAGTAGTGGTAGCTGTGCACTGTCTAGTTCCTCTAGTCTCAGGTTAGAGGAGGCTGTGGTTCATGTGGGCCATTAGTCCTTTGAATTAATCGTGCCCTAGGGTTTTCATTCTCCTGTGCTCCAGGTGGAAAGAGGTCAGTAATTGCTTCATAGATGTATGTCCAACTTCCACATGCATATGAGGCTATTGACAATACCACGTGTTGGGTCGAGCACACCTTAGTCCTCAAACTGGCATCTTTGCTTTTGAACACTTTCAAGAGGTCTTTTGAAGCAGATTTGCCTTATGCGTTAGGTAACTTGATTTCTTGACTGCTGCTTCCATGAATGTTGTTAGTGGATCCAAGTAAAATGAAGTCTTTAACAACTTCAATCTTTTCTCCATTTATCATGATGTTATTTATTGGTCCAGTGATGAGGAGTTTTGTTTTCTTTGCATCAATGTGAAATCCATACAGTAGTCTTTAATCTTCATAAGTATTTTAAGTCTACTGTGCTTTAACCAAGTAAAGTTGTATCATTGGCATATCACAGGTTTTTAATGAGTCTTCCTTTAATCCTGATGCTACATTCTTCTTCATATAATCCAGCTTCTTGGATTATGTGCTCAGCATGCAGATTGACTATGTATGGTGAAAGGATACAACCCTAATGTACACCTTTCCTGATTTTAAACCATTCAGTGTCCTCTTGTTCTGTTTGAACAACAGCCTGTTGCTCTGTGTACAGGTTCCTTATGAGCACAATTAAGTGTTTTGGTATACCCATTCTTCACAATGTTACCCATAGCTTGTCATGAGGCACACAGTAGAAAGCTTTTGAATAGTCAGTAAAGCACAAGTAAACATCGCA
The DNA here is from genome assembly GCF_000296735.1 of Chrysochloris asiatica. Classification (NCBI taxonomy): domain Eukaryota; kingdom Metazoa; phylum Chordata; class Mammalia; order Afrosoricida; family Chrysochloridae; genus Chrysochloris; species Chrysochloris asiatica. Next base: position 1,596,399 of record NW_006408768.1, on the reverse strand, counting down.
TTCTGTGCTTTTAGCCAAGATTTGTTTGGTATCAGCAATGATGGCCCTCATTCCAAGTCCTCTTCTGAATCTGGCTTGACTTTCTGGCAGTTCCTTATCAATGTACATTTTTAAATTATCTTCAGCAAAAATTTACTTTTGTGTAATATTAATGATATTGTTTGATGATTTCCTCAGTCTGTTGGGTCACCCTCCTTTGAAATGGGCACAAATATGGATCTCTTCTAATCAGGTGGCCAGGTTACTGTCTTCCTAATTTCTTGGCATTGATTCATTACTTATGCACAAATATGACTTCAGAAAGTCTGTGGAAAAATGGAATTAAAAGATATTGGGGGGTGGGAAAAAGATATTGGAATTTTTTTCATGAACTTTTCAAATATCCTTGCATATTTACTAAGCTCCTCTTATGTGCCAGGCACTGTGCTACGTGCTTTAGATATAAGAAAAAAAGGTACAATATTGGCTCTCATTGAGTGTACAGTTTAGGAGATAAAGAGTCCCAAACCAAAAATGGCACAGTAAAAAGACAGAGGGCCCTAAACTGCAGAGAAACCTAACTTAGGTGGAGTGATGAGAGAAATCTTCCTGAAAAAGAGCACCGTAGTCAGTAATTCCCACAGTTTGCTGCTCCTTGATGTCAGTTGAGGACTCTTTATAAAATACCCATGATGGGTTCCCAACTCTAGACATTCCAACTGAACTGGTCTGGATGTGACCTGGACAATGAGTTTTAAAAAACCTCCCTTAGTCTAATATGCAGTCTGGGAACAGCTGATGGAGGCAGAGGCCTGAAGCACGACTCCAAACTGACCAGGTGAGCATTGTTGAGGACACACGTTCTCCTTGAGGTAGGAAGGACTGTACACGCAAAGGACTGAATGAAAGAAGGTGCCTTTGATGGAAGAGGGTGAAAATTTGGGCTGATTCTACTCATATAAGCCATTTGGTCATGTACAACCCTTAGGATAATTTTGTTAGATGATACTAGCAGGTAAGAAGTTTGAAGTAGGTGAGGGAAAGCCAGTTCATTACCACCTTGTTGTTAGTTGGCTCTGACTTAAAGTGACCCCATGGACAAAAGAATGAAACCTTGCCCAGTGCTGTACCACCGTCACAATTGCTTTAGTTCATTGTTATGGTCACTGTTATTTTGTGTGCCTGCTAATTTAGAAGGTTCATATCCCAGCACTGTATCAGACAGTGTTCTCTTGTGCTCTGCAGAGTGTTCATTGACTAACTTTGTAAGGATCTCACCTTGGATGACCCTGCTGATATTTAAAAGGCTGGTGGCACCACTTCTAGCATGTCAGCAATACTTTTCACAACAGTAGGACAAACTGACAAGTAGGCAATGAACCACCTCATTACCAGGTTGTGAAACATGTCCGTTTCTAACAAAATTTGGCCACACATTTATTTAAAAAACAATCATTGGCAAAGAAGGCACCAAATAGGTCTTTCCTTTCTTGTTGTTGTTATGTGCCGTGGAGTCAGTTCCAACTCATAGAGACCCTGCATAGGGTTTCCGAGGCTGTAAATCTTTACGGGAGCAGAAAGCCTCATCTTTCTCTCGCGGAACTCCCATGTGATTAGCAGCCCAATTCGTAACCACTGCACTACCAGAGCTCTGTAAAGTCCCAGCTCTCTACATTTAGTTTAGTTGCCCTGACCTTGCCTTGTATGAAAAGTTTACTTTGGGCAGAGAAACATCATTTAGAAGGCAGGGTTTCAGATCTTTTACTTTGTATTTTAAATCAGGGCTCTTTCTAAACTAATAGCTGAACACAGATCCACAGGTACCAGTCCTCATAAGGTGTATGACAGGCCTTGATGTTAGCTGAGGTCTTGTGCCCTGTGGACATTCACTGTGCTGTTGACAAAGAATATGCTATTGATTGTGATACAATGATAGAAGGGCTGGTAGTAGCTGCCTGTGGGGTGTGGATCCTTCTAATGGAATGTTCTCTTCATAGCATGGTAGCGGATGGCTTCTGGGCATTGAAGTTTTAACCAACTGACATGCACATAATATGCCACTGATTATACTGATGTAATTGAAAATAAATTATGAAATTTGTAACAGGCGGGCAATGGCCATCTATGAGACTGAAGAGATTAGAGGGGATGCAGGGGTAAAAATCATCTTACTTAGTTATAGAACACAAGAATTTATAGAGCACAGGGATATCAACTTGGCAATAAAGGGGAAACAGAGCACCGCTTGGATACTTCTTTCCCAAGCTGGGAAATAATTTAGTGAATGACTTGCTTTGCCACTTGAGAAATTTGTGACTTCTCCCAAGACTCACAGTAACGGAGCAGTCTCCATTTTTCCTTATTTCTCAATATCTGGGGATTTCACTATTATTCATCAAACTCTCAGATTTAATTATTAAGTTGTCTTGCTAGCTCCTTGGGTCACAGTGTATCCTGCTAGGGGAAACTCTTCCAGGAGCCCTGGGCTCTTCTTCTGTAATGAGGTGCCATCTTTGATCAAAAGAAAATCAAAGTGAGGATTTGAGTACCACAGGAGTCTCAACCCCAACCTCTAACATACTACAAGAGCTAGTTTTTCACAGTTCGTTCAAAACACAAAGCAAAGATTTTGAAATCTGAGTTTGATTTCTTTTTGATAATGCTAGATTGTGTCGTTTTAGCTGCTGGATAGACCTTTATATTTCTCTCATTAGAAGAGGTATTTATGATGCCTTCTTTAATTCTAGTTATTCTTTTTTTCTTAGGTTGGCAACGTATTTTTTTTGCCCTTATTAAAAAAATAAAACGAAATCCCTTGCTGTTGAGTTGGTATTTAATCATAACAATCCTATAAGAGTAGAACTGCTCCATTGTGTTCCCATAGCTGTAAGATAATAATAAGCAAACTACCGCATCTTTCTCCCATGGAGCAGCTGGTGGGTTTGAACTGCCAATCTTTTGGTTTGCAGCCAAGCACTTAGGCACTGCACCACCATGGCTTCTTTTTGCCATTATAGCAGTTCATTTGAGTAAGCATTTTCTAAACTCTTGTATTACAGATTAAACCCGTGATCATGGTCTCTATGTTGTCCAATAGAAACTTTCTAGTAGCCATATTTAAAAAGTGTTTTAAACAGATGAAATGAGCTTTAATAATGCATTTCATGTAACCCAATGTATCTAAAATATATTTCAATGTGCAATAAATATTGTTTCTGTTGCTAGCCACCATTAAGTCAGTTCCAACTCAAGGCGAGCCCATTCATAATGAAACAAAATTCTGCCTGGTCAGTTACCAAGGGAGCATTGATCCAAATGCTGATTTTGCTGATCTTCCTAATCTAAATCTGGAAGCTCCACCAAAATTTGTTCAACGTCATAGTCACAGTCAAGTCTCCATTGACAGATGGGTAATGACTGTATATGAGGTCCTTGGCTTTACAAAAAAAACAATTCAAATGATAAGCTAAAAGGATTCTGGATGATTTAGGTAACAGGTTTATACAGACCTAGGCTGACATGTGACAGCCACAAATCGCATGAGCCCTTGAAATGTATCTATTCTAGGATTGAGATGTGCTGAAAGCATATAATAAATCAGATTACAAAGGCTTTGCATGAAAAAGGAATACAAAATATATCAATGCGATTTGTATTTGTTATGAAGCAGTGGAAGTTCATTGGTAGAATACGCACTACCTTTGTGGGAGACCCAGGTTCAATTCCTGGCCAAAGTATCTCATATTCCAAGTGGTTCTTATAGCCAGCATTAGAGACATTGTTGTAGCATATGCAGTGAAACAGAACTAACTGTCCTTATGGAGTCCTACTTGTGACCCTGAAACCTTTAGCTCCTTGTTCTAACCAGTGAGGCTAATTGTTCATAGCATTGTAAAATGTCAGAAATCAGACTGATGGCTTCACAGTGGTAGCGTAGAAGGACCATGAAAAAAGCCTTATTACTAGGGTTCCAGTGCATCAAAGTCAACACTAGTTTGAGGAGGCAGCTCTCCCTCAGTCAGATTTTGAATGCCTTCCAACCTGAGGTGCTCATCTTCCAGTACTATATCTGACAGTATTCTGGTGCTTTTCATCATGTTTCAATATTCAGTATTCTGGGGCTATCTGACAGTGTTTCACTGCTATTCATATAAGGTTTTCAGTGATTAAACATTCAGAAGTAGTCTCCCAGTCCTGCTTCGCTTCCTATTCTGTCTTAGTCTGGAAGCTCAGCTGAAACCTGTCCATCATGGGTGACCCTGCTGGTATTTAAAATACCAGTAATATAGCTTCCAGCTTTACATAAGCCACCATCGTATGGCAAACTGACAGACAAGCGGTAGGTCCTGACTCCTAGTGACCCTGTGTAGAGTTTCTGATGCTGTAAATCTTTATAGTAGCAGGAAGCCACCTCTTTTTCCCTTGGAGTGGCTGGTGGATTCGAACTGCTGACCTTGTGGTTAGCAGTCCAATGCACAACCCACTAAGCCATCAAGTCTCCTTGAACCAACTCCTACTAACAACAGATTCATCATCAGCTTTATTAGCTACATGTACAGCTTTTACATCACTGTAAAGATGTCAAGTATTTTTCTGTACTAATATAAGGTTGAGGAGCTCTGATAGTGTAGTGGGTCATGAGTTGGGCTCCCCATCAAAAGGTCAGTATATTTGAATTACCAGCTGCTCAGATGGAGAAAGAAGAGGCTTTCTGCTCCCACGAAGATTTAGTTGGTATGAGTCAGAACTGACTTCATGGCATATAACCACCACCACCAATGTAAGATTAAATAAGAACTGGATGCACCTGTTAGGTGCAAATTCAACTTAAAGACACACTTAGAAATTGATCTTGTTCATAACCCAGAGACTGCCTGCTCTCAAATCAGGAAAACTGTGAAAATGATTAAACAGGATGGCCAGTGATACTTTTGTATGGCACTGTAGGATAAGCACTCTGTCGCAAAGTCTGTTTGAACTGCAATGTCGGCGGTTCAAACTCACCAGCCACTCCTCAGAAACCCATATAGGGT
>NW_006408768.1:1568469-1589715 GCF_000296735.1 Chrysochloris asiatica | reverse complement strand
ACACCCACTTGTATGCTCTTGATATGAATTTATAACCAACCAGTTCACCACCTCCAGTGTTCCATCTTCCTAATGATTGTTTTCGATGTCTTTCTGTGTGTGTGACTATTTTATTATGTTTTAGGTGAGAATGTACACAGCAAATTGGATTCCCATTCAACAGTTCATATGCATATTGCTCCACAGTGTATCAGCACCCTCACCATTTCCACCCTGTCTGCCACAGTTCCCATTCATCTAATTGCCCTGCATCTCCTTGCCTCCTTCTCTTTGCTTTGGGGTAAATACAGACCATTTTTTTTCTGTATGGCTGATTGTTTAATGGAGCACATTTCTTACAGGGGTTTATTTCATAGGCCAATCTAGTACTGACTGAAAGATGACCTTGGGGAGTGGCTTCAGTTCAGGTTTAGGGTGATAGTCTCAAGGGCTCCTCAAGTTTTTCTATCAGTCCGGTAAATCAGCTCAGTTTTTATGATTTGAATTCTGTTGTACATTTTCTCCCATCCTAACTGGGACCTTTTACTGTGTCCCTAGTCAAACCAGTTGGTAGTGGTAGCTGAGCAGGTCTAGTTCTTCTGGTCTCAGGCTAGAAGGTACTGTGGTTCTCACAGACCATTAGTCCTATGAACTAATTTATTTCTTGACTCTTATTTGCTCCAAATGGAGACTAATAGTTGAATCTTAGATGGCCATTACTTGCCAAAGTAATGTAGAACACTATCCTTATAACCTAGTCGTCCCACAAGACTATGATCTTGTGCCTTCAAACCCACTAAATCAATCCCACAAGGTGTTTTGGTATGTTTAGGAAGTATCCATAATTGTGCTACTGATTTGCTTTCTTATACATATCAATATACATGTTTATGCAGCACATAAAAACATTCATTCGTGTATCCCCATACACCATCCCACACCCATATATGCCTACATAACCAGTCATGTTTTTGATTGAAGACTTGCAGTTAACTCAACGTTTGTACATTTCTTGGAGCTCGTTGGAGAAAGAAGCGATTTAAATATGTAGTGGTGATGGTACCGTTGTGCTGTGGAGTCAGTTCTGACGCATGAGGACCCTGTATAGGGTTTCTATGGAGCAGTTGGTGGCTTTGAACTGCTGACCTTGTGGTTCGTAGTCCAGTGCTGATCCTACAGTGCTGCACCTCAAGTCCTGTTGTAATTCTTTACGGGAGCAGAAAGCCTCATCTTTCTCCTGAGGAGCGGCTGGTGGATTTGATTTGCTGACCTTGCTAAGTTTATTGTTGTTTAGTGCTATTGAGTCAGTTCCAACCCATAGCGACCATGTATAGGGTTTCCAAGGAGTGGCTGGTGAGCTTGAACTGCCAACCTTGTGGTTCAAATCGACTTTGCAGTCCAGTGCATTAGCCCACAGAGCCACAGCTGCCCAATAAGTGATCACTATTCACTTTTCATTTCACATGTCAGCACACTTAGGTAGCTATGTGTCTGATGTGTATATCATGCCTGCCTTTAGGTATTGAAGGGAGGACCTCTGACAGACCTTCCTTCTTGGACCTGGTGGAAAAGCAGAGATTGATGGTGTTGTGTGTGGCATCTTTGTTGGGAGCCAGAGCCGCTAGGCATGCCTTCTCTTGGAGTCACGGAGGTCAGGAATTAATTAGTAAACAGAAAATAACGGTCTGCTTTCTTTCTTTCAATTTGTTGTTGTTGTTGTTGTTAAGTGCCGTCGAGTCGACCCATAGCGACCCTGTACAGGGTTCCCGAGGGTGTAAATCTTTACAGGAGTAGAAAGCTTCATCTTTCTCCCGCGGAGCGGCTGGTACTTTCGAACCGCTGACCTTAAGGTTCACAGCCCAATTCGTAACCGCTACACTACCAGAGCTCCTTTCTTTCAATTTACTGTCCCTGAATTCATTTACTTAATTAGCATTTTGCATAAGAAGGGAAGAAATTAAACAATAGTGAGAGAAGAAAATATTCTTGATCAGGTTAAGGTAGCTTTTAAACTACTTAGATTAACCTTTCCTGGTATAAAATATCACTTGGAAGTTGTGGTGTAGTGAATTATTTAATATGTCTCTTCTGGCCATCACCAAACAACTTTCTCCTGATGGATCTGATTAAGAGAAGGTGGGGGAGATGCTGATAGGATTATAAGACTCAGTTATGAGTGATTGTTAACTGGGCTAATTGTGATCTTAAAGATTTGGATATTTAATGTGGGGCTTGTTCACTTTTACTGTCCATCTGGGTGTAAAATGAGCCATCTTAGTGCATGGGCTGTGTGCTCCTTTGCTGGCCTAACCAAGCTCACCTCCCTCTGATCTTCAGTTCTTGGAACTTGAGCCTTTTGGGCCAACAGTCTGATTTGGCGTAACTGACAAGAATCCTTCAGATGATATCTGAACTGTGGATTTGGAACCAGCCAGCCTCCACAAATGTGTGAGCCATTTCCTTGATGACCGTGAGCTCTGTGAGATGTGATGTGGGCGAAGAAGACTGAGGGGAGGAGAGTGGTTAATATCGGGCACAGGGAGTACTGTGGCGCTTTAAGAGACTCAGACATTTAGGACGTCTTTAACCTCCACCTGATGAGGATCAGGCTTGTGCTGTTTACTCCAAAGAGAAATTATTGTTGCAGTAGTCCAGTGCTTGAGAAGACAGCAGTGGGCTCCCTAGCCTCTCTGCTCTCCACCCCTCCAGGTCTCCTTCTTCCTTGCCTCACATGAAGAGCCTCAAAGCATGAGAAAAGCTGTGGAATTAGATGTTCCTAAGGAAGGGTTCCCTTCTGAAGTGAAACGCATGTTTTTATAGCAGGTACCTTTAAGGAATTTATGGGTCCAATTGTTGCCACATCAACTCTAATTCATGGGTATCAGAGTAGAACTGCACTCCACAGGGTGTCTTTTCAGTGGCTGATTTGGGGGAAGTAGACCACCAGACCTTTCTTCCAAGGTGTCTCTGGGTGGGCTGGAACTGCCAGTCTTTACATGCTGATGATAGTGGGTGTGTAAGTCTTGTTTGAAAGCAGTTACATTTCCTGCATTTGTTGGTTTTCATGTGGAAGCAGACCAGTAGACTCCACACTCAGTAGGTGTACCCTTCCTTCTCCAGTGCCACCAGCTCAAACAGATTTGGGTGAAAAGCTTAATACAGAATAAGGGTTGATTTTTTTGTTTTTTCTCCCTCTAAATTCTAACATGATAATAAATTGTGAAATGCAGCTCTCCTGTAGAATGTAATGTTATGGTTTGAATTGTGCCCCTCAGATAGGTATGTTTAACTCCTAACTTCTGGTGCCTGTGACTTTGGCCTTGTATCAAAATAGAATTTTGAAGATGTCTGTAATTAACATGCGGTCACACCAGAGTAGGATGGTCCCTCATCCAATCTGAGTGGTGTCTTGATAAAAGAGAAGAGTCGCTGGCAGACAGACACACACAGCAGCCGTGTGAAGATGGAGACATAGACAACTAGGACACTCTGAAGTCAGACATGTGAGAGAATGACTTCCTGTTACTATAATCACCCAGTCTGTGGAAACTAATACAGTCTACTTTCATAAAACTGGGAAAACTGAAACTCGTCCTTAGTCAGTTTGAAGTAAGCTGACTGGCAGCCAGCGCCCTCACTGGGCAGCTCCACGCCCACTAAGAGACCAGTCATCACCCAGAAGAATCGCTGACCCTTGGGAATAGTTGCCTGGGCTCCCATAAGAATGCAGACTTGCTTATCCATCCCCCTGCTAAGAGAAAGGTTTTCACATTTCAGAGGACTGGATCTTGTTGGGAAAGAATTCACAACGCAGCCCTAGGGGAAAAGTCCTAAAGATAACTCCATAAAAGGAAACTTTAACTGGTCTCAGCAGATCCGTATATTTAGAAAATTGCTTTGACTTCGCCTACCTGATTATATACCACTATTACTAGAACCTTCAGTGGAGAGGAGATCACCATGGAGCTGTGACCTTTGTGCTTCCCCTGAAGCTCTGAGCAGTACAGCTCATGCCCCAGAGCCTTTGAGGAGCAGCTGCTGAGTGGCTCCTTTGTCCCTTCCTCCAGAATTCAGAAATGTGCCATTGGGGATCCTTTCCAGTCACAATTCTGGGAGTGGCTCTGTTTGCAGTCTGTGTGGGGGCTTTTGTAGGGTCGTGGCGAGGGTCCTTGAGGGGGATGCTGGGTGAGTACAGTTTTTGAGGATGGTGTGCTCTGTGCCACTTCTATCAGGAACTTTCTTCTCATTCTATGTGACAATGTGATGTTGCTGAAAAAGCTCTGGCAGAACAGCAAGAGATACCATGCCTTTTACTACCTGTGACTTTGAGCATGTCGCCTAATCTTTGGGAGCTGCAGCTAGAGTCATGCTTTTAAGACTGGGCTACAGGTGGTAGTGGTGGTGGTGGTTATGTGCTGTGAAGTCAGTTTCAATTCATAGTGGCCCTGTACAGGGTTTCCATAAATCTTTACAGAAGCAGAAAGCCTCATCTTTCTCCCACGGAACAGCTGGTTGTTTTGAACTGCTGAGGTTAGCAGCCCAATTCACAATCACTACACTACCAGACCTCCTTGGGCTATAGGTAGGTATGCTTTAAGGGATTTGGGTAGTATGTGAGGAGAATATAAAGCCATAGTGTAGACCCCAGATAACTTACGGGAACATTAATTTTATTCAAGTATTTTTGGTGAAACATTTTTATATTTAAAAAAGTGGCTAGCCATGGAGCAGAGTAGAAAATTCCAAAGTAGTGTTTCAATATTTAAACAAAGAAAACTCTATTAGAAAAGGACTTATTTAAGTTTTGGGGTTTCAGGTTGGTGCAAATGATGAGCCCATTTGACTCCTCATGGAAAGATTGGAGGTTTGAGTTACCCAAAGGCTCCTAAGAAGGTCTGATGATCTATTCCCAAAAAACAGTCATTGAAAACCCTATGGAGTATAGCTCAACTCTGACATCTGTGAGTCACTGTGAATGGACTCTGTGGCATTGGAACTCTACTTGGGCACCTTCGGTCTCCCTTTACCTACTAAATAAAGATCAGCTGCCTGGGCCCAGACTCAGTGACCTTATGAATGGCCACTCACCTTCTCTATCTATGACTGTTGATTCCTAAATTGCTCTAGTTCATTTTCCCCAAGCTCATTTTGTATCTGCACCAAACCATGTTCCTTTAAAGTGGTCTGACTGCATCTACTCATCAAAAACCTCACTCCTTTTTCAGATGCCACCTCCCCTTATACAGCCTAAGAGTCACTAACTTCTACTGTATTTATAAGGAGCTGGGCTGCTAAAGTCAATCATTCAAATCTACCCATTGATCCACAAGAGAAAGATGAGGCTTTCTGCTCCTATAAAGATTTATAGCATCAGAAACCCCATGTGGGTCTCTATGAGTCAGAACTGACACGGTGGCACACGACTACCACCACCATCATTGTAATTATCACTGTCACTCATCTGTCACTTTGTCATACTGTGGTGGCTTACATGTTACTGTGATACTCGAAGCTATACTACCGGTGTTTCAAATTCCATCAGGGTCACCCATGATGGACAGGGTTCAACAGAGCTTCTAGACTAAGACAGACTAGGAAGAAAGGCCTAGAAATCTACTTTATGAAGATTAGGAAGCGGAAACTTAATATATCGTAACAGCACACTGTCTGGCACACTGGCTTTGGACGTATTGTCAGGAGGGATCGTACTGGAGGAAGATGCCATGTTGGATAAGCAGGTGGTCAATGAGAACAAGGGAGACTGTGCAGTGTGTTCATTCTCAAGTGGTGCTGTAACAGAAATACCAGCAGATGGCTTTTACAAACAAATGTATTTCCTCACAGTTTAGGGGACTGGAAGTTCAAATTCAGGGTGCTGGCCTTCTCTCTCTGTCAACTCTGGAGGAATGTTCTCGTGTCTTCCTTGGAGACCTCCATGTGTCTTGGCATCTCTCTTCCCTCTTATCTGCTTCTCTCTCTCTCTCTCTTTCTCGCTCACTTGCTCGCTCATTCACTCGCTCACTCGCTTGCTTGTTTTATATCTCAAAAGAGATTTAAGACACACCCTACACTGATGCTAACAAACAGCCCATTCCCAAATGGGATTATAAACACAGGCCTAGAGATTAGCATTTTATACACATAATTTTGAGGGACACGATTCAGTCATAACACTCCATGAGACTGATTAGCACAGTAGCTGAAATGGATTCAAACATACCGGTGATTGTGAGGATGACATAGGACCATGCAGCATTTCGTTCTGATGTGCATAGAGTCTCTGTGAATTGGATCAACACAACAGCAGCTACTTACCTAAATCTGTCCATCTATCTCTCTCTATGAAGGAGCTCTGGTAACATGTTGTTGTTGTTATGTGCCGTGGAGTCGGTTCCGACTCATAGCGACCCTGTACAGGGTTTCCGAGGCTGTATCTCTTTATGGGAGCAGAAAGCCTCATCTTTCTCCCACGGAACAGCTGGTAGTTTCGAACTGCTGACCTTGCGGCTCACAGCCTGATTCGTAACCACTATGCTATCAGAATTCGTAACCACTACTGCTGACCTTGCGGCTCACAGCCCGATTCGTAACCACTACGCTATCGGAAACCCTTACATGATCACTACGAGTCAGAACTGACTTGATGGCACTTAACAATAACAGCAACATGGTAATAAGTATTTAAATAGAGTATTGTTTCTATTGTGAAATGATTTGTAATCATATATTTCAGTGTAGGTTTTAATACATATTATACATTTTTAAACATTTTAAAACAGTAAAGACATGTATAGTTTTGATGCTAAAGCAACAATCATTGAATTCACTAGAGGCAGTTTCTAGAATACTTTCAAAACTTGTTTGGGACTGTGTAGTAATTCACAGATGGAACAGTAAAAACTTGCACTTTTGACATTTTAAGAAGGAAAGAAAACAGAAAAGGAAAATCATTATTGCTGTTTTATTAGAAATTGCTTCCAAATTGTTGTCTGTCATCTATTCTGGAAGGCTTTACTGTTATTCTTTTAGTGGAATTGATGGTATTTTAAAAAAAAAAAAAACAAAAAAACCTGAAGAAAATAGATTATTTCTAATGTTCTAAAAGGTGAATGAAGAAAAGAAGGAAAATTAAAAAAAAAAAACAAAAAAAACTTTAAAGATTTGTCTGTTTTAAGTACAAGCAGTCTTTAAGTCAAATATTTCCATAAGTCAAAAATTGGATGTCTGTTAGTCACATGTTTGTTTGGGTATATAGTATGAGGGGCTTCAGAAAGTTTGAGGAGAAATTCCATTATCTTTCAATTCCATTTTCTCTCGAACCTGTTGAAACCTTCTTGCTATACAGTGTATCTTTCTATGCAAAATGAATAAGTAAACATTTGCAAATGCACTAATAAATCTTTTTTTTTTTTTAACTTTTTAATGTGAAGTGAATCAAAGTTAACAGACAAGATCTTCAGCTCTACATTCAACAAATTATATACTTTGTTTCATCTCAATGATTACAATCCCTCCCTGCAACAAGTTACCCTACTTCCTCTCTGTGGTTTCCATTTACATTTTATGTTTCACAAATGAGCAAAGTGAAATTACTTGATGTACGCATGCAAAACAAAAAATATATAATCATTTACTTATCCTAAGCGCATATTCTGCAAGCCAGCCTCCTGCCCACAGGCACACAGCCTTACTTAGTCCATGAGTCCAGAGCCCTTAGCTGCTCTATCTCTCCGTGCCAGCACGTATACTAATACCTCTTAGCATAATAGTTTAGTAATAATGTTTTACATGCAGCAGGATCATATGAAGAAGAATCTGTATCAGGATTGGAGAGATGTTCATTAGCAGCCTCTGATACACAAATGACACAGCTTTGCTGGAAGCTAAAAGGATTTGAAACACTGATTAAGATCAAGGACTATAGTCTTCAAAATGGGTTACAAACAAAAATCCTCACAACTGGACCATTAAGCAACATCATTATAATGGAATAAGAGACTGAAGTTTTCAAGGATTTCGTTTTAGTTGGATCCACAATCAGTGCACCTGGAAGTAGCAGTCAGGAAACCAAATAACACATTACACATTAATCGTATCTGCTGCAAAAGATATCTTACAGGTGTCACTTTGAAGGCTAAAGTGTGCCTGACCCAAGCCATAGTATGCATGCGAAAACTGGACAATGAATAAGGAAGACCAAAGAAGAATTGATGCCATTGAATTATGGTTTTGGCGAAGAATATTAATTCGACTGTGGACTACCAGAAGAATGTACACATTTATGTTAGAGGAGGTACAACCAGAATTCTCCTTAGAAGAAGCAAGATTTCTTCTGACACACTTTGTACATGTCATCAGGAGGGACAAATAGAGGGTCAGTGAACAAGAGGAAGTCCCTCAGTGGGATGGATTGACCCACTGGTTGCAGCAGTAGGCTCAAACATAGGAATGATTGTGAGAATAGTACAGGACCAGACAGTGTGCTTTGTTCTGTCATACATAGGAGCACTCTGAATTTGAACTGATTTAACAGCACCACCTAATGCATCAGACTGCAAAGTTGTTTGAACTGCAGGTCGGTGGTTCAAGCTCACCAGCTACTCCTTGGAAACACTACACAGGGTCACTATGGATCGAAATTGACTTGACGGCACTTAACAACAACAACAATAAAGTTTTGATACGCTTTGTAAAATAGAACCCATTTGTTATTATGAACTATTGTATGTACCTCACATTTTTAGTAATAGGCTTTATGGGATTGGCTCATAACTATGTAAGTTGGACATTTGTAACCCAGGGACTACCTGTACCATGACTAGATGTACTATTACCTTTTCAATGGCCCATATATATAATCTTAGAGTATATCCATACTACCTAATTTTTAATGGTGAGAAAATGCTTTATTAGTATGAATAGTGAAAATAATATATACCCTAAGCCAAAAAGTTCATAAAAATCTATTATAAATGTCTTATTTATTTCAGCCAAAATAAAATATGTTTATGTATGCATGTATAATACATACTTTCAAAAATAGTATGAGCTATATGAATACATGTAATTACATTTAAGGTTTGTGTATATGTGTGCACATGGCACATAACATTTATAAATATATATTTTAGAACAGCTCTGAGATAGGTCTCATTCCTGTTTTACTAATGAGCAAAAATACCTATTTTACTAATATGCCAATGAGAAAGGTAAGGAAGGTTCCCAGGACCACCAAGGTGGTGTGGTCATACTTCTGAAACTTAGCTCATAATCACCATCCTACACTGGTGAGGTGTTTGTAAAATGTGTCTAATATTTGTACTCTCTAAGGCATTGAAATCAGCAGGAGATACCTGAATTCCAATCCAGTCTGTGTTTGGCAGATTTTCAAGACCAAAAGAAAAAAACATGCAATCCTATGTTTTAATGTTCTTGTTCAGAAAATAGTGTTAAATATTACCCAACATCAGAATATCTAGAACATCAAGATTTTCTAAAGTATTGACTCTTGTCATCCAAGCTTTGAAATTTAACATAGCTCACTGTGGCAGGTTCCAATGTTACATAGAATTTTGTCTGTGCCAATTTGTAGAATGTCTTTGCCACATATTCCTTCCATCCGATGTAGATTTACTACTTTTTGAAAATGTGCCTGGCATTATATTTTAGAGTTGTTAGGCCCCTGAAATAAAGGCCTTAGAAATAAATTGGAAGATAAATCACTTTTTACCATGACTATTTTTTTTCTTCTTCTTCTTCTTCGTCTTTAAATCAAATAGTAATGAAGAGGGTTTGGAAGTAAAGTATCTGCCAATTATTGGACACTTGATATATTAGTTCAAGGCATTTCAAGTTTTACTCTTCCTCCAAGATGCTGTTATGCTAAAACTGAACAGGTTTCCAGAACAGAATTCACATAGTGGAGAAGTTGCAGTAAAACCAAGGAAGTTCATTGCTCCTTTACCTGAGTTCTCCATTGCCTTGGGTGATTTTATATTACTGTATCAAAACCAGTCAGAAATTCTGCCACATCTACTATGAGAATGAAGACTATTCTCAGCAACCAGGCTGCAGACATTCCAGAGAACACTGACATCAGTCTGAAGCAAGCAAAGTTATTGTGAAGGGCCCCAGAGAAAACTTGCAGAGGGATTTCAATCACATCAACGTAGAACTTAGTCTCCTTGTAAAGAAAAAGAAGAGGCTTCATGTTGACAAATGATGGGGAAACAGAAAGGAACTGGCTATAGTGCACACCATCTGTAGTCATGTGCAGAATAGGGTCAAGGGTATTACACTGGGCTTCTGTTACAAGATGAGGTCTGTGTATGCTCACTTCTGTTGTGAATTGAGTGATCGTTTACATGGGAGAACATTGGTTTTGCACTCAACCAATCGTAGTTTGTTTGTAAAACTGCTCTCTAGGTCTTTCAGTGAATGATTTGGGAGAAGTAGATCCACCCGATCTTTCTTTCAAGATACCTCTGGGTGGCCTCAAACATCCAATCTTTGACCTTTGGGTTACTGCAGAGCATATGTTAGGCATTCGAACCATTCAAGTACTCTTCCTGGTAAATGGTGATGGTGGTGTGCCATGGAGTAGGTTCCCACTCATAGAACCCTATAGAAAACCTAGAGGGGTTCCGAGGCTGTAAATCTTCATGGGAGCAGAAAGCCTCAACCTTTTCCCTTGGAACAGCTGTTAGTTTTGAACTGTGAGTTGCAGACCCAATATTCTAACACAGGACTGTCTGACCCCAAACCCTGATCTTAACAGTTGCACCAAATAATTATCTGAAGTAAATGAATGGCACTGTGAGGATAACTGTGCCTTCTAGTATGTGTACTAGTCTCAGATTCTTCATTAGGGACTACAAATACACAGTAATTGAAAACAAACACTCTGCCTAATCAAAAACAGAAAACCCAACCGTATTGGTGTTTAAATATTCAAAATAAATATCTATTTTCTGGGACTGACTCTATTACTACAGCTAAGAAATTACATTTCTCTTTTGCCTCCAACCTTTTATATGAAAAATTCCAAATGCACAGAAGAGTTGAAAGAATTGTACAGTGAACACCCCTTTATCTTCCATCTATGTTTTATGATTAGCATAAAATAATAGATTATGGTCATCCTTTCTCATCCCTCTTTCCACCCTTTACTGACTGGAATCTAGTTGGAGTTTCTACATTGCATTTTCAAAACAGGTAAGATATGTGTAGGGTTTCTGGTGTGAATTGTCTATGTTGTTAGGTACTATTATCGTTGGTCCTTCTTGCTTATAGTGGCCTCTTGTACAATAGAATGAAACATTGTCCTATCCTGAACTATCCTCAAAGTTGCGGTTACATTTGAGCCCACTGTTGCTGCCACTGTGTCAGTATATTCTTATTGGGGGTCTTCCTCTTTTTCACTGACTCTCTACTAAGCCCTTCTTCAAGGAGTGTTCCCTCCACCTGGCCAAAATTAGTAATATTCTGGCTGAACTTTTTCTAAGACAGATGTGTTTGTTTTTCTGGCATTCCATTGTATATTTGATATTTTTAGCCAATGCCTTAATTTAAATGCATTGATTCTTTTCAACTCATCCTTATTCATCACCCAACTTTGTCATACATATGAGATGATTAAAAATACCATGGCTTGGGTGAGACACACCTTTGTACTCAAGGTGACATTTTTGCTGTGGCTTTATCTTTTGTATATTTTGATTTTCTTATCAGAATTTTTCTGAAATAGCTCTAATTTTGGCAAGGTTCTATATTAAAGTGCCTTATGTTCATTCATTTTTTTTTTTTTTAATTAAGAAGCTAAGTATCAAAGATAATGAATTTTGTCCAGAACGGAAATGATCTTTTTGTTTTTTTATTGGTAATTAGGTGGTTCACACAGCAAATTAGTTTCCCATTCAACAATTCATGTGCATTTTGTTTCATGTGATGGATTATAGCCCCCATATTGTAACATCAGTTATTCCACTACCTTAGGCAACTTTTGATTTCAAATGGTTAATTATTCTGAGAAATGTGTTCCTCCTAGTGTTATTTTTCCCTGACAGACCTATTAATTGTTTGGCCAAAAATTGAGGCACAGGGGTGAGTTCAATTGTTTATAATATGTTTTAGTGATAACATTTTGGGATTTTATCTTGTTTGAGATTCGCTGAGCTTCTTGAATGCATATCTACTTATTTTTCATGATATTAGAGAAGTTTTATACCAATAAATCTTTGGTAATTTTCTCTGTGTTCTTTTGGGGATCCCGTCACATTCTTTAATTCTAATCATACATTAAATCATTTCTTTTGATGGTGTTCTACATAATTCTTAGGCTTTTTTT
The DNA here is from genome assembly GCF_000296735.1 of Chrysochloris asiatica. Classification (NCBI taxonomy): domain Eukaryota; kingdom Metazoa; phylum Chordata; class Mammalia; order Afrosoricida; family Chrysochloridae; genus Chrysochloris; species Chrysochloris asiatica. Next base: position 1,577,390 of record NW_006408768.1, on the reverse strand, counting down.
TTTTTTCTGATTGTTCCTGTAACAGGTTAGTATTGAGAGGTTTCTTTCCTTCAATCTCTTCAATTTCTGTCTCTTATGGACTCATTTCTCCTCCTCTGCCCTTTCAAGGCAGTGACTACTTTTGAAATCTTAGTGTTAATCTTCTAGGTTTCTGTTTCCTGTTCTTGTATAACTTCTAACTTTTCGTTTATTCTACCAACTCTTGTATGTTTTTCCTGAATTATTCTAGAGTTTCATCAGTGTTTTCCTAGATTTTTTCTATAATTACCTTGATCATTTTATCAGTCCATTGAATTTACTAAATTTCATTCTTTTGAATTCCTTGTTGGGTAGTTTCAATGCCATTTTTTTTCCTCAGAAAAGTTTTTGGGCTCTACATTTTCTTCACTTGTTAGAACCACTTTGTTTTGTGTCTTTGTGTTGTTTGTGGTCTCTGGGCCACAAAGAACTGTTGTGTTTGTCTTTAATTCATGGTTGTATGTTGGTGTGCTTTGCTGTGTGTTTGGGGGTTTTTGTTTTATTATAATATATCCCAGCAAGTAGGGCATGTGTAGTACTTTGCTTTCTGACTTCTCAGCCCTTGGGCACTCCCTCCCATCTCCAGGTGAGTGGGCTGTTCCTGTGGAGCAGTTGGGGGAATGTTGGGCTCTTGTCTGTCACTGGTCAGCTTGTTCAGGTATGGCTTACCTTGCCCATAGGTGGTACTGCAGCAGGTGTGTGTGGCTAGGTTGTGTGGGCTAAATTGATGCCTCTTGGTGGTTGGGACAAAAAGAAAGAAGAAAAGAAAAATACAAGAACAGAAGGGAAATTTTTAATGTAATGGAAAAATAAGAGGGAAAACAACTTGAAAAAAATACTTTTTAAAAGGAAGGAAAAAAGAATAGGGGAAAAAGAAGAAAAAAAGAACTAGGGAAGGTGTAAAAAGAAAAAAAATATTAAAAAGAAAATACAAATGAAAAGAAGGAATGGAGGCAGAAAAAAGAAAAAAACGAAGAAAAGAAACTAGCAACATGGGAGCAGGGCACTGAGGTGGCAGCGTGGGGCAGGACACCCAGTAGGGGCTGGCCTGCTGTGCTGGCAAAGAAAAGGTGGGGTGGGGTAGGTGGGGAGCAGGTGCACCGGGTTCCAGAAGTAGTTCTCTCTGGCCCAGAGGGCAGCTGGGTGCAGGATACCTATCGGGCATTATGTATTCTGCTGACCCTAGGAGGCGGTGAGTACATGCCTCCAAATGTGGGGATGGCGTGTACCCGGCACCTGATGACCTCAGAGGAAGTAGGGGCTATTGCATGGGGAGGGGTGTCACTGGTCACTGGGTGGGTGGAGCTGGTGGCTGGCCACCATTAAGGTCAGCAGGAAGGTGTGAGAAATAAAGGGGTGGAGTGGAGGATAGAGCCTTTCTGGTAGCCAGCTGCAGTCCTGGGTGAGTAGGGCCAGTTATCTGGTATTGTGTCAGACCAGTTGACAAATGTCTCCTTTTATATCGGTTTTTCTTCTTGTCGATACTTGATCTATTTCTTTGTCCTTTCCTTTGAAGTTCAGGCTTCTAGGACTATCGTCTGTATCTGTCTCATTTGGTGTCTCTCATATTTGTTGCAGAGTCCTGGTGTGGCACTATGGGTTAATGCGCTGGACTGCAAAGTTGTTTGAACCACAAGGTCAGCAGTTCAAGCTCACCAAACCGCTCCTTGGTAAACCCTGCACAGGGTTGCTATGGGTCAGAACCGACTCAACAACACACACAGCTACAACTTATTTATTGCAGAGGGTCTGGGTAGTTTGTTTCCCTAATCTGCCATTTGCTGGAAGTCCCCATACCCAGAAGTGATCTTGAATAGAAAATAGGTCTGCTGAAAACTCAGCTAAGTAGCTGGTCAGTGTCGAACTCTTGCATTGTCATTCTCGGCTTTGTGAAATGCCTCATAAGGTTCTCACTGATATTTCTGGGTCAGACAGCTGAAGCAAGGTGAGCTTATTTTAGGCTGCAGAATGGTTGTTCGAGACATGTGAAAGGCTTAGTGGTGTTCATTGCTCTAGGTTTGTATATAAACCATGTCCCAGTTGTTGGGTCCCAATTTACTGCAGCCAGCGATTAGGAATGCAGTGTTTTGTCACTTACAGCCTCTGGATCTGACTTTTGTGTCTGCTTCAGGTCTGTGCAGTTTACAGGGCCAACGAAGGGGAAGAAGGTGGAGTATGAGTTTTGGAAAGAACTTTCATATACAGGAGGTCTTCAAATTTCAAAAAGGTCATGGAAAAATGGAATCAAAAGATAATGGAATTTTTCCACCAACTGTTTGAAACCTCTTCATCCACTGATGCTTGAAACTTGTTTTGAAAAACATCCCCCAAGTCCCCAAAGGCCAGATGACTTCATGGGTGAATACAGAATGGAAAGATGGGTAGATATGTGAGAAATAGTATAATCATAATCGATTATTTTATGCTATTCACAAAACCTAAATAGAAGACAGATGGGTTTCTATACAATTCTATCAACTTCTCTTTAAGTTTGAAATTTCACATACTGTAATATTAGAAGAAAAGAGAAATGCAGTTCTTTGCAATTGGTCAGTTCCAGAAAATACATATTTATTTTGAATATGTAAATAACCAGTAAAGTTCAAGTTTTCTGCTTTTAATGAGATAGAGGTTTGTTTCTTTTGTTTTCAACTGCTGCACGTGTGTAGCTACTAATGAAGAATCTGAGACCAGTATGTGTAATAGAATGAGATATTTGCAATTCTATGAGAACAACTACAACTCTAGTGTATATTATTAACTAATATTGATACAAACCACTGCCATTTATTGCCCTTGTGTGGTGCTGTGGGTTAATGCACCAGACTGCAAAGCCGTTTGGACTGCAACGTCCATGGTTCAAGCTCACCAGTGGCTCCTTGGAAACCCTATACAGGGTCGCCATGGGTCGGAACTGATTCGACGGCACTTAACAACAACAATAATGTATTATTTGGAGTCCTGGTGTGGCACTGTGTGTTAAGGCACTGGACTGCAAAGTTGGTTTGAACCACAAGGCCAGCAGTTCAAGCTCATCAGCCACTCCTAGGAAACCCTATACAGGGTCACTATTGGTCAGAACCAACTTGATGGTACTTAACCACAATTATTTACATATATTTATATATGTTATATAATTTTATATACATACTAATCGAATGTTGTATCACACTTGGCAAATCTTCTTTAAAATACCTCCTTAAAGTTTAAAAAGGCAAAGATTATCACTTTGGTGACTAAGGGGTTCTAGGTCCAAACCATGGTCTTTTCAATCCTTTGATAATGCATGTGAAAGCTGAGTAAAGAAAAAGAAAGAATGAAGATGAATCTATGCAGTCTAACTCTGGTGTTGGAATGAACAAATCAGTTTTAGAAGAAATACAACCAGAATGCTCATAGAGGTGAGGATGGCAAAACTCCATCTCACTTGCTTCGGATGAATGCTCAGGAAAGACCATTCCCTGGAAATGGCTCCTGGCTGGTAAAGTGGAGGGGCAGCAAAGACCAGGGAAACCCTCAATGAGGAGGGCTGTCATAATAGATTCAACAATGGACTCAGACATACAGCGGTCAGGAAGATGCGCCAGGACTGGAGAAATCTTTCTTTTAGCTCTAACAGCAATGTGAACAATATGGGCTTCATTCATTTGGTTTTATTATGAAAGCAGCACCCGGAAGGAACAGGCATGCTGCTTAATGCCATATGCCTGGCTAAGAACAGTGTCGGGATTCAAACCTGATGCAATTAGCATCCCAACCTGTGCTGTTTCCACGAGGCTGTGCAGGTCAGGCTCGGCCCTTGCCCCCAGCCTGCACTTCGCCAGAAGCTGGATCCTCACTGGCTCTAGATCCACAGCTCAGTACTTATGAGCACCAGCCTGCTGTGTAAGCATCCGTTTCCTGGCCTGGCCAATGAGGGCAATTCTATAACGTATATCACATAAATACTACTGAAATATTTGGGGAATAATTGGAAGTTAGTATTTCCACGGTAAAATCTGAGAATAAGGGAAGGGCTGAGAGCATCTCAGACAGACAGAAGAGGAGTTCCACTTTGAGAAACTGGGACGTTCAAGATATAATCAAAGAAAATATACAATGAACCAGAGATCCCGAGTCAGAACTGGCCAGGGCCCCTGAACTGTTTAATGAGGATAGCCCTAACTTGGTTCCAGCCAGCTGTGTACAAGTTCAGGATTACCAGATCTTCCAATATCAAGAAATATAGATTTTTCAGGTGAGAAGTCCCACTTAGTAAAACATGGTCAAATGAAGAATGTTTGAGGACTGGTTATGTTATGCCCAAGTTTTGGTATGGAGACCATAGAAAAGAATTTTGGATTTAAGTGGATTTAGACTCTGTGTCTTTCCACCAGCCTCTTAAATCCTCTGTGCCTTAGTTTCTAGAAAACACTTCAAAGCGAGGTTATAGTTTACTAGGGCCTAGCCAAGCCAAGCCTTTTTACTTTCATCATTTGCTCCTAATTGAACTTTCAAAGTTGAATCCTTAGAACACTGGCCCTGCTCTTGTTCCTCTCCATGATTGTATTTCTGTCATTTAGTTACATTGTGTAAAAGGACCATTATCTGAGCATGAAGATAGACAAATCTAGTGTGCATACATTAGCATATGAAGACTTTGAGATGGAAATGTGCCAGCCTTTTCCAAAGAGAAGTCCAGATAACAGGCTACAAGATTAAGTGGTTTTCATGAGAACAGCAAAGAAAACAATTTCTCTCAGTGCTTGCCACAGAAAGGAAGACAAAGAGACTTGAGAATGGATAAAAGTATCCAAAATACATAAAAGATGAATTGATGGGAAACACTGGTATGACCACTGAATGGGTATGGGTGGAAAAAGTCATGCTATTTAAAATAATAATAATAATAAAAAGTAAACTGTGATCATGGAAACCTGTGAGATCAAAAGAAAACTCTCCAGAGTGGCCTGAAAAAAAGAAGGCTTTTGGAGTTTAACTTGAGGGCTCAATTCTTACCACCTGTGGGAAGTAATTGGCATGGCCTTCTGGGGGTTGGTTTTGCCTTCTTGGCAGGAGCTGAATTGTTATGTTAATATTCCACTGGCTAAGTGTTAAGTACTTACTTTGAATAGAAAGAGTTTTGCAGAAGGGAAAATTCTCAGCACCAGGTTCTCAGTTTTCTCCATTGAGCTCTTTCCAAACTTCACACTCTAAGAAACAATTAGTATCATAGGCATTGTGTGCAAACTAAGGGGAGTTTCTGCTAGGAACTTTCTCCATTGATAGTTAACAGTCCAGCAAAGGTTTTAGGTACAGGAACCATTGGGGCTTACTAAAGAGTCACCATTTGACCTAACTTGGATGGCTAGGGTTAAACTGACCAGAACCTGACAAGATGATGATAAAGATGTTTGATACAGTGAGCAGTGTACACTGCTAACAATTTGTTGAACTAGACTTTAGCTTATGGATGCAGTTGTTCAAAATTCCAACTGCAATGGAAGGAGTCTTCAGATGAAAGAACGTGCATTAGCCCACAGTGCCGCACCCGAATGGAAACCCTATACAGGGTTGCTATTGGTCAGAACCAACTAGTGACACCTAACAACAACATGTGACTCCACTGGGAATTATGGGTCTGGAACTCTGGTCTTTTGTCCCCTCTCTTTCCATTTAATAGAAGATGTTTGCCTAATCTGACCTGAATTCTACTTTTACCTGCTTCTGCCATCTGTATATTTGTGGTGTTTCTTATATATTGACACTTCCATGTGAGGTGCCTGTTACCACGAATTTCTCATGAGCTTATAGGGTATTTCACAAAGCTTACAGCATTGACTGACTGCATTTTGTGCCAATTCTATAGTTGGCCAAATTTGGCCTGACATCTGCTTTCATCATAAGATGCAACTGTAGCAAAATGGTGAAGGGGTCATTAATGTTTGCCTGTGCTGTTGCAGTTGAGTGTTACTGAGTCAGTTCTAATAGCAGCCCAGTACAGGGCTTCTGAGGCTGTAAATCTGTGGCAGCAGAAAGCCTCATCTTTCTCCCACTGAGCAGCTGGTAGATTTATACTGCTGACCTTGTGGTTACCAGTCCAACACATAACTCACTACACTACCAGGGATCCTTGATGGTTGCCTATAGAACCTAATAATTCTAAGAGCCTAATAGCCTGATCAGGAACATGGTAGTGCTGTAGGGTAAGCACTGGACTACTAACCACAGGACCTGTAGTTTGAGCCCACCTGCTGCTCCATGGGAGAAAAATGAGGCTGTCTGTTCCTGCAAAGATTTATAGCCTGTAGTAGCGCTATAGGATCAGAACTGGACTGTGAACCACAAGGTTGGCAGTTGAAACCCACCATCCATTCCTTGGAAACCCTATACAGGATTGTTATAAATTGGAACAGATTTAACAGCACTTACCAACAATAACAAATTTTATTCAGGGACACTATGAGTTTAAACCGACTCCATGACATTTAACAATTAGACTGAGGAGTTTACAGGATACATTTTCCTCCCAGAGATGTTTCTCAGACCCTTAGTGTCTGCTATATCTTACCTGTTAACAAACATTAGCAGGTGAAACACAGACAAGTATTGTATCAATATCAACATAAAAATTCAAATAAGCTAGGAGTCCTGGTATGGGGCTGTGAGCTAAGGCAGACTACAAAGTCATTTGAACTGCAAGGTCAGTGGTTCAAGCTCACCAGCTGCTCCTTGAAAACCATATACAGGGTTGTTATGGGTTGGAATGGAGTCAATGGCACTTCACAACAGCAACAACAGTTGCCTTCTGCAGAACAACTTTTTAATATGTGCATATGCTCGGGTTTTGTTTTTTGTTTTAAATTCATACATTTAACACAAATTTCCTGTGTTTAAAACTGTTCCTAACTTATATGGTTGAGTCTGAACACTGCATTTTTCAGTGTCACTGAGGAAGCCAGATATCCTACAAAGAACCCTGACAGCCAGCTGGCAAGCTACTGGTCTACTTGCTTCAGAGGTGGTGGCTGTGAGCCATCAAGTCAGTTCTGACTCATAGTGAACCTGTATAGGGTTTCAAAGGCTATGAATCTTTATGGGAGCAAAAAGCCTCATTGTTCTCCTTTGGAGTGGCTGGTGGATTCGAACTGCTGACCTTACAGTTAGCAGTCCAGCATGTAACCTACTGCACTTCCAGAGCTTCTTTGCTCCATGTTGTTCTTGAGTCATTTCAGACTCATAGCAACCCTGCACAGGGTTTCTGAGGCTTTAAATCTTCCCGCAAGCAGAAAACCTCATCTTTTACCCTCAGAGCAGCTGGCGGGTTCCAACTATGTGGACCTTGTGGTTTGCAGCCCAGTATTTATTGTAAGGAGTTTCTGAGGAGTTTGAACTGCTGGCCTTTCGGTTCAAACTGACCTTTTAGTCTAGTGCTTATCTTATAGCACCAAACTAGGACTACCTGAAACTGTAGATAAAAGTTTATAAAGTCCCCTCTCTTTATTTTTCCACAGTACATAACACTGGGCTGAAGTAGAAGCCTTCATGAATACAAGCCACACATTTTCCAACTGTACTGAAAAGAACATTAGCAAATGAAACTGTTTATCTTTTGCTTCCTTATCTGATCAAGAGAAAATTGATGGTCTAAATGTTACCAGTTTTAATTTTTCTTACAGTTGAACATTTTCTGCTCAACTGCCTTTCTGCATATGTTATCCCTTAAAATATTGCTCACAACAAGATCTCTAAATAGGTCATTACCTATTACTTTAAAAACTGAGCATCGTGGTGTTTATTAACATTTATGGAATTCAGTTTGAACAAAGTTTTGGCATCCTGGATTATCTTTTTGCCTGATAGTAGATAAAGCAGGTTTAGAGTTGTCTTCAAAATGTGATAAATTCTGTCCCATGGTTTTTTGTTGTTGTTGTTTTAAAAAAAACAAGAAAGAAACCTTTTCTTAGCCAGCAAAACCTTGTGTTAAGGTTTCCTGGATGAGTCATCAGCCCAACACAATTCATGTTGTACAGTTGCAGTATAGGGCATCCTGAGATGAGCCACTTGTAGTTTTAGTGATTCTTTCTACACCTTCCCTTGGATAGTGGCCTCTCTGTATCTGTTAGGTTTCTTCTTTCTTACAGCCCAGCACAGAAGTCATGAACAAGAAGGGTAGAAAGCAGTGCCACCTTCAGTGACTGTGAGGGAGATACCGAATTTATTTGTATGGGTGGTTATTTGTGGTGGCTGTTAGACTGTGGATCTGTGGGTTAATGTGCTGGACTGCGAAGTCAGCAGTTCAAGCTCACCAGCTGTTCCTTGGAAACCCTATACAGGGTCGTTATGGGTCAGAAGTGGCTCAATGGCTCTTAACAACGATAGGCAAACATCAAGGATCCCTGGTGGCATAAAGTTATGGATTGGACTGCTAACCACAAGTCAAGTTGGCTCCAACTCATTGTAACCCCATGACTAACAGAACAAAATTCACCCAATCGTGTGCCATCTTCAAGATTGTTAGTATGCTTGAGTTCAGTGTTGTAGCCATTGTGTCACTTAATGTTGTTGAGGGTTTCTCTGTAAAAAAGTTATCGAGGAGACATTTGATCTCTTGGTGTGGTGCTACAAAGTAATGCACTGGTCCACAAGATCAGTTTGAACTGGAAGGTTGGTGGTTCAAACCCACCAGCGGGTCTTCAGAAACCCTATACAGGCTTGTTATGAGTCAGAACTGACCCAGTGGCACTTAGCAGTTTAACAACAACAGCTTCCTTAGGGGAGAGTAAAGAATCAAACTCAGTATCACCCCTCAGCATATTCCTGCAGGGCTGAGGTCAGACATGCTCCATCCTTCACCTCACTCTACCAATTCTGACACCAGCTACCCCTTTCGCATTAGCCAGCTATGATGTCCTTTCTAGTGA
>NW_006408768.1:1554292-1566019 GCF_000296735.1 Chrysochloris asiatica | reverse complement strand
ATCTTGATTGCATGTTTGATCAATTTCAGATTGAAGAAGTTGGTAGAATTCTTCTATTTCATCCTCACTGGCTTTAGTGGTTGGTGCATAAATTTGAATATTAGCGGTATTAACTGAGCTTCCTTCCCTAGGCACATGGATATTATCCTATCACTTACAGCATTGTACCTCATGACTGATCTGAATATGTTCTTTTTGATGATGGATGCAACACCATTCCTTTTCAATTTGCCATTCCTTGCATAGTAAACCATGTGGTTGTCAGATTCAAAATGGCCACAGCATGACAGACAGATGAGTGGTGGCCATTTGTGGAAACTCTATAGAGAGTCCCTGTGAGTTTGAACCAACTCATAGTTGAGTTTCTTCTAAAACAGATGTGTTTATACTTCTAGCAACCCTTGGTATACTCAGTATTCTTCAACACCACAATTTGTATAATCAAAAACCACATTAGGCTTTTTTTTTTTTAAGTTTTTATTGTGAATTGAGTGATTAGTTTACATGGGTGAACATCAGTTTTACACTCATCATTTCATTGCAATGATTACAGTCTGCTCTGTGCATCGTCATTCAATATTTGCTTCTATTCACTCTGGGGTTTTTTTTTGTGGGGGGGGTGGATGAGGAGGGAAGAATGTATACAAAAAGACTCAAGAATATATAATCATTTAAACAACCAAAGAACACATTCTGAAGCCTGCCCCTTGGCCACCAGCACCTGGCTGCCAGCACCCAGCTTTTCTCTTTCCATGAGTCTAGAGTCTTCAGCTGCTGTTTCAATCCATGCTTTCATCTCTGCTTCCATATCTGGTGTCGCTGCTTCTCTGAATAGGATCCCACATTCTCCTTGTGCTCTTCTCCTTTGATGGTCCTAGGGTTCTCTGTTCCTGGACTGTAAGATTAACTACTCTTCTCTTTTTGTTAACAAAATTTCTGCCTTTACAGTTGTGACACTTGCAATTAGTCATGATATCAATTACTTACTATTGAATCAAAAGAATCCTATCCCCCATATCCTTTCACCAGACCCATATAGATAAGATGAAAACTATTCAGTGGGGAGTCTCCTTTCTCCCACACACTCTGAAACTAAACTCCCTCTTGAAAACTTGTAAGCCACTCACTTTGTGCCTTTATAGCCCCTCCCATTTTAGGTAGCCAATGTCTAAGTTGCCTGTTTCTAGCAACCCTGTATACAGAGGGGATAGGATTCATTTTGGATGTGAAGACTCCTTCCCTATAAGTTGGTATTTTGAGCTACTACATCCATAAATATAGGTCACGCTCATCAAACTGTAGCAATTTACACTTATTTCCTTTATTAAAAAAAAAAAAGATATATGTATACATGTATATATACGTACATATATATATATATTAATCTTGAGTTCTGATCATCAAGCCATCGTAGCAAGGTCGAATGGGTACTATCTACAAGTTTGGGTGTTCTTGTGCGTCTCCCCGCAGTTCACATCAACCAGGCGCTTTGCTCTCAACTCCAGCCCTCTATGGCTATGTCCTTGTCCCTGGGCTCAGGAGTCCACAGGTCTCACCACACTTCTGACCAACCAACCCCTCCTGTTTGCTCGTTCATCTCCAGGTCGACAGGAGTCTATGGAACATGATCAAACTCGATCCATATCTTCATTGCTACATTTCCCCCTCTTCCATTTACCAGGAGACCAGTGAGGTCACCAGCAAGCTTACATGCCTGCTTGTGTGTTCCCTTTGAGTTTCAGTCTTGCAGGGGGATTGGTCTTAAAGGAACTTGATTGCTTGCCTTGATGGCTCCCTAGCAAATATCTTGCTTGTTCTTGTAGTAGCTAATCAGACTACCATTTTTATTTTTTATTTTTCCTGCTGGTCTTTCTTTCAATAAGTATCTTTTGTTCCTCTAGCTATTCCAGGCTGATTTGCATGGCCTTTAAAGTAGGAATGTCTCACCTAAGAGGATTCTGGCACATTAGGCTTTGATGGAAAAACTGGAGACTGTCCCATCTAAAACGGTCAGCTCCATACATGTTATCATAATTTATACTCAAGTAACACCATCCCTTTTTTTCAATTTAACGCTCACAGCTTTTGTTTTTAGTTGTATTAGGTTATTATAAGAAGTGTCTGTCTTCTAGAGTTCTTCTGAGACTTCGTGCTTCTATATCTCCCAGCAGAGCAGAGTAATAGGCAGTGTAGTTCACAGGGTCAACCTCTGTGCTGAAGTGCTTTATGAAAGAGGTTTATGAACTGGTTTCTCTATGTTCTTTCTCCCCTCATAGAATTTGATGACACAGAAGCATTCTATTTTGGTTCTTAAATTGGAAAACGTCTAATGAATGATGAAGCAGAACTTATTAGCCACTTTTGCTTGCTCTTAAATTACTTGTTTGCATTAATTGATGGTGGGATCCTAAATAGGATTGGCAAGGATTCTAATGCTTTAAAAGGCAATGTTGGAACTAAACAGAGCTTGCCTGTCAAGTTTTGTTTGTTTGGTTTCCTTTAGGCAGGTTTGATATTGTTTTTGGAATCAAATGAACCATATATTTCTTTGGGGAATTGGGGCCAATGTTTCTCAAAAATATGGACGCCATGGCCTTTTGTTATATTGCGAAATATTGATTCTCCCCCCACCCCACCCCCAGCTACCTATATTGAATTACAAGGTCACCAGTTCAAACCCACCAGCTGCTGCTCCTCTGAAACCCTGTACAGGGTCACTGTGAGTCAGAACTGACTTGATGGCACTTAACAGCAACAACCTCTATCCAGGGATACAGAGGGGCACTGGTAAAGCCCTCTTGTTTTCTCTCTTTTCAGGCTTGTTGATTGGTGCAGGCTGTGCACTCTACCCCTTGGGCTGGGACAGTGAGGAAGTCCGGCAGACTTGCGGCTACATTTCTGGCCAGTTTGACCTAGGTAAGTGATCTCCATGGGTAGCATTCCTCTCAGAACAGAAGTTTGCCTCATGGGTCCTAGAAGCAGAAGGTAGAAAGGGGACTGATAAGAAGCACAAATTCTTGTATTACAGCCAGCCGTCAGTGTAACAATGCACGCACATGTATTTGCCCATTTGTTTGGTGAAGAGTCATTGATAATTGTCTGTTTGTCTAGTACCATGGTAAGTAATATGAATACAAAATAAGAAATGGACCCAAATCTCATGAACTTATTTAATTCATTGATTAATTCATTCAAAATCATATATTTATTAGCCATTACATGTGCTAAAAAATAACTATCTCTGCCTGAGAAGGCAAAGCAAACAAAATAAGTAACCAAGGAAATAAGGACTAAGGAATACAAAGCAATTTCATTAAAGGGTAGTAGAGAGTCTTTTGAAATAGGTGGGAACTGCTCAGGGTCTTGAACACAGTGATTCCGGATGGTTGAAAACCAAGCACCCAGTAGCCGTTGAAGCGACTCTGTCTCATGGTGACTCATGTGTCAGGATAAGACTTACTCCATTGGGTTTTCAGTGGCTGATATCTTGGAAGTAGACACCAGGCTTTTCTCCTAAGTCACGTCTGGGTGCATTCAAACTGTCAACATCTCAGTTTAGTAGCCAAGCCTAATAGCTGTAAGTAAAATATATGAAAATTTTTCCTTAATAAAATGCAGAGGCACATTCATGAGGAGCCCTTCAACTGTGTAGCGCTGCCATCTGCATTCAAAGCGCATGTCTTGGAGTGGTATCTTCCTGTCTCTGTGATCTTTTCACATGCTTTTCTCATTCCTCCTATGCCATTGCTCTACCGTATTTCTTCCCTGCAAGTTACTTCCATCTACTGCTCTGTAGTGGCTAGTCTGGGCCGCTCACTAAATAAGGACCAAGTTCATTATGAGATACAGAAATATTTACAATGGGAAATAGAAACTGAGGTACTGCATAATCCTTCCAGACTGCTAATAGACCGATCTGAATGACAACCTCAACTCAGAAGTGGTCAGTATGACATTGTACAGAATGCCAACTTTTTTGATCCTCAGAAATCTTTGTCTATTTTTTCTATTTGTATACTTTTGGCATCTCTGCTGGTGCTCCATTAAATTTTGACTCTCTCAACCTATATGTTGGACATACTGTATGTTGGATGCCTGCATGGTGTGGAGCTGTAGTATCAGCACTGGACTGCGAACCACAGGTCTGCAGCTGAAACCCACCAGCTACTCCTCAGAAACACAGGGTTACTGTGAGTTGGAACCGACTCGGCAGTAACTCACATATGGTAGTCTGTGGATGGTTCAAACAGTTACTTCTTATTGGAGGGTTCCTCAGGAACTGTATGTTAATAAGAAAATTTCGGATATTTTCACTTATGTTTATTGTGTATGCCACTTTTCTTGTTTGTTGTTGTTGTTGAGTTGGTTCTGACTTGTAATGACCCTGTATAGAGTTTCCGAGGAGTGGCTGGTGAGTTTGAACTGCCGACCTTGCAGTTCAAACTGACCTTGCTGCCCAGTGCATTATCCCACAGCCCCATTTGCATAGCACACAGCAGTTTGCATCATTATTATTTGTAACCATTGGATTCTTTTTCATTTGATTTGATATACCAACATTTACTTAAACACTGTGGAGTCCCTGGGTGGCACCATAGTTAATCACTGAACTACTAGCTGGAAGGCTGGTGGTTTGAACCAAGTTGGAGTTTCTTCTGAAGAAAGTCCTGGCAATCTGCTTCCAAAGATCACACCTGAAAACCCTGTGGAGAAGCTGTATTCTGCATACATGGGGCCACCATGAGTCAAAATAAACTCAATGACAGTTGACCACAACTCCTAATCACTTTCTTATTTCTGTAGCGTTGACCCTTTATTCTGGTTTGTTTTTCTTAAGAATGAACAGCTTAATGAATCTAAATGTTTTCTCTATTGAGTTATTCCCTTAGGGTACTTTCCTAGAATTGGTATTACTACATCAAAGAATATGAACTCATAAAGCGCTTATTGCCAAATGATAGCAAATCTGTTTTTCCCAAACAAATTGATACCATGTGGGTTTCTCTGGCAAATACTGCTGCTTGTTTTGAGTTGCTAACTTCAGCTTCCATTTTTTCATTCTTACAATAAAAATTCTGAGGGAATTAGTCAAACAGCAGTATTACTATATTCCCAAGTCATTAGTTTTAAGTGTTTATATTAAAATATCTTTATGAAGCATTTTCCCTTTTCTATTTAAGATTATATATATATATATAGTTGTTTGTTGTTAAGTGCCGTCTAGTCGGTTCCGATCCATAGCGACCCTGTACAGGGTTTCCGAGGGTGTAAATCTTTACGGGAGTAGAAAGCCTCATCTTTCTCCCGCAGAGTGGCTGCTAGTTTCGAACCGCTGACCTTGCGGTTCGCAGCCCAATTTATAACCACTACGCTACCAGAGCTCCTTAAATATATATCCATAAAAATGGATAGTAGTAAAATCACATCAACTTCCTTTAATTTTGGAAGGAAACAACTTTTATTTGACACAGTAGGTGACAGACAATCTCCTTCCCTCACGAGAGGCCTGGCCTTTCAGCAGAGCGCAGAGTCCCTGATGGTGCACGGTCAATTGCGAGTTGAAAGGTTGAAGGTCTTGTGATAGTGAAGGTTTTGTGTTAGACTTGACTGGGCTAGAATTCTCAGTGCTTTGGCAGCTGAGATGTAGCTATCCCTCATGTTATGATTTGATGTGATAAACCAATAAGATGATTAATGGTGGATTGTTGTTATGTGCCGTTGAATTGGTTCTGACTTACCGCAATTCTTTAGAAGGTTTCTGAGGAGCAACTGGTGAGTTTGGACTGCTGACCTTGCAGTTAGCAGTCCAGTGCTTATCCTATGGTACCACACTAGGACTCCACTACCCGTAAGGGTGGATGTTGCTGTTGTTGTGTGTTGTCAAGTCAATTGCAGCTCATAGCAATATTGTATGGGTTTCTGAGAGTGCCTGCTGGGTTTGAACCACCTACCTTGTAGTTATTAGTCCAGTTCTCATCCTACAGAACTGCGTTATTGTTGTTTTTAAGTGCTGTTGAGTCCGTTCCAACTTGTAGTGACCCTGTGTAGGGTTTTCAAGGAGCAGCAGATGGGTTTCAACCACCATCCTTGGGGTCCAGTGCTTATCCTACAGTACCACACCAGAACCACATCACCTTTAATCCTACCACCACCCTGATGAGATTTAAGGAAGATTTCCAAGAGTGTGGTATGCAACACATATCTATTACAAGAGATACAAGGAGAGAGACTTGAGCAGAGAAGGAGAGACCTACTACCACCAAGGCAGCAGGAGTGGAATGTGTCCTCTAGGTGTGGGGTCGCTGCACTGTGAAGCTCCTAGATCCGTAGGAAGTTTGATGCCAGGATGTATGGAAGTCCCCAAGGTATACTGGGCCTACAGATCTGAAAAGAAATAAGGATTCTTCCCCAGAGTAGACAAAGAAAAAGCCTTCCCCTAGAACCAACACTCTGAATTTGGATTTCTAGACTCCTAAACTGTGAGAGAATAAATTTCTGGTTGTTAAAGCCATCCACTTGTGGAGTTTCTGCTATAACAGCATTTGATAACTGAACAAGCTTTAAATTCACCCAGTGACAGCTTTGAAGAAAAGCCCAGCAATCTACTTCCAAAAAATCAGCCATTGAAAGCCTTGTGGAAAACCATTCTACTCTGACACCAATGAGATCACCTTGAGATAAGTCAACTCAATGGTGACTAGCTCAGTGGAAAAGCCAGAGCTCTGAGTGTTCCCTGTTTGCCTTGATATAAAATAGAGATCCCCCGTTTCTATTCATCCATCCTTGTTGACAAGGCTTTACTAACTCTCGATTAATTTTTGATTGTTATAAATGTAGAGAAGAGAAAAAAAAATTCTAGCACAAAGTTTACTACCAGCATTTTTATTGATTTATGTCCTTGGAAGGCAGTGCTTGGCATCCTTCATTCCCGCTGTTGGAGGCACTCTTGCCTATTCCATACAGGCCTCAACTTGATTAGAATCCTGTGCTTGCTACTCTGCTGCTAATGTATTACCATGATAATTATCAGATTATAATGCAATTTAGGTTCTATCACTGCAATTTTCACTATTGCACCCAAGCATTTTATATTATCTCAGCATTGTGGATTAAAATTTGGAATGTCAGATTAAATTTTTTTTAAGTTCCTCTTTACTAGTTGTAATATTTTGTTGCTATTAAACTCACTAAACCCATTTTATCACTTTAAAATATTATGTTGTCATTTTGGTTTCTGGTTTTTTATTGTTATAAATTGTTCTTAGATTGGATGGTAAGAAAAATGTAAAAGAAAACAGATAAATGAGCTCTAATTCCCCTGATCATATATTTGGGGTGTGTTTCGTTCCATTTCTTTGCTCTGTACTGTCTTCTTTCCAGAAGATCCAGAGAGAAAGTATGGCATAGAGATTTTTAAATCCTGTGTTTTGTATCTTTTTATTATTTTTTTAAACTTTTATGTGAATTGAGTGAAGGTTTGTAGAGCACAT
Source organism: Chrysochloris asiatica (assembly GCF_000296735.1). NCBI lineage: Eukaryota > Metazoa > Chordata > Mammalia > Afrosoricida > Chrysochloridae > Chrysochloris > Chrysochloris asiatica. The sequence goes on along the minus strand of NW_006408768.1, from coordinate 1,558,529 downwards.
CCTTATTTTACATTCAACATATCCTACACTTCGTTTTATCTCCATGATTGCAACCCCCTCTATGCAACAACAGTTATCCTACTTCCTTTCCTGTGGTTCCTATTTCCATTCCACCCACATTCCCATCATTTCCCAAATTTGTCCTTAGGTAAATGTTGCCCTTTTGACCTTGAATGATTGGCATTTCCATGGTGAGCATTCCTTTCTAGTGTTGTTGTCAATTATATATACCTGTCTTCTGCTTAGCTGAAAATTGGGCCATGAAGGTGAGTTCTATTCCAGACCTAAAGGGTGGTTGAGGGTCATAATCTCAGGTTCCTCCAGTGTCTTTCTGGCCCATAAGCCCAGTTGTTGTTGTTGTTGTTTTTAGTATTTTTGAAATTTGTTCACATTTTCTCCCATTCTATTCTGGATCTTCTAATGTGATCCCTTCAAAGCAGTTGGTAATGGTAACTGGGCACCATCTAGATCTTCTGGTCTGAGTCATGGTGACTGATGATAACCAACTCCACTGGTCTGTTGAGCTAGTTGATTCCAAGTATCTTCAATTTTCATCACTCTTCTTTCTTTTGCACATGGAGAGACCACATTATGTAGCTTCTCATGAGCTTTTATCCTGGCTGTTACTCACCAAAGTAGGATGTGTGGACTGTGTTATGTCAATTGACCATGGTGTCCCCTGAGACTATGGCCTTGAGCTCCAATGCCAAAAAACTCATTGCCTTAAGATATTGGAGAATATCTAAGAAGTTTTCATCATTTGCCCCTGTATACTTCATCACATTCATAGATGTGTTTGCAGCAAAAGTAAACACTTGTGTACAGGTATCCTTTTTCAAACCCATATATATTTGTGGGTATACTCCCACTCTTCCTTCCATACCTGTTCAACTTGTGTATCTGCCCATGTATGTGCCCACTAAACACTATTGTTCCAGGGTTCTGTGTATCACTCTAATTTAACTCTATCCCCTTTATCCCTTGCATACCTCTCTGTATCTTTCTTCTGTCACCTTCCCTCTTTTTGTATATTGCCCTCATCATCATCATCAGCAACAACCCTGTAAATCCCTGTGTGGTGACATCGAATAAAGCACTGCACCACAACGTCAACAGGTCCATCTCACCAGCCTTAAAAACCCTATACAGGGTCACTGTGCGTTAGAACTGAATTCAAAGGCACTTAACAAGAACAAGATCTTATAGTCAGAAACTACTCTACTTTCCTGACACTCCTGGTAACCATCAAAGAATGTTTCTTTTAGCACGAAAACCTTTTCTTGAGCTTTTACAATAGTGCTCTCATACAATATTTGTTCTCTTGCTATTGGCTAATTTCACTCAGCATAATGTCTTCCGGGTTCATCCATGTTATGAAGTGTTTTGCAAATTCATCATTATTTGTCAACATTGCATATTTGTATGTACCGAAGTTTGTTCATCCATTCGTCCACTGATGGCATTTAGACCGTTTCCATTTATTTGCTGTTGTAAATAATGTTGTGATGAACATCAGTGTGCATATATCTACTCATGTCATGGGTCTTAGTTCTTGTGGATATATACCGAAGAAGGATTGCTCGGTCATACAGTATTTCTATTTCCAACTTTTTGATGAAGCACCATTTTCCACAGGTTGCACCATTTTAAAGTTTCATCGGCAATGTAGGAAGGTCCCCAGTCTCTCCACACCTTTGCCAGCTTTTGTTGTTTTCTCTTGTTTTGAACTTTGTTATTGATGCTGCTGTGATGATTCACACCTCCTTGTTATTTTCATTTGCATCTCTCTACTGCCTAAAGAAGGGAGCTCTGGTAGCATAGTGGTTATGAATCGGGCTGCAAGCCACAAGGTCAGCAGTTCGAAACTACCAGCGGTTCCGCAGGAGAAAGATGAGGCTTTCTGCTCCCGTAAAGATTTACAGCCTTGGAAACCCCAACAACGTAGTAGTGTTGTGGTTACTACTAGTAGTGTAGGGCTGCCAACCTCAGGGTCAGCAGTTCAAAACTACCAGCTGTTCTATAGGAGGAAGATGAAGCTTTCTGTTCCCATAAAGATTTATAGCTTCGGAGACCCTATGCAGGGTCATTATGAGTCAGAACTGACTCTCCAACATACCACCACCACCACCACAACCAATGGCTAAAGAAAGGCGCTCTGGTAGCGTAGTTACGAGTCAAGCTGGTAACCCCAAGGTGAGCAGTTCAAAACTACCAGCAGTTCCACTGGAGAAAGATGAGGCTTTCTGCTCCTGTAAAGATTTACAGCCTCGTAAACCCTATATAGGGTTGCTATGAGTCAGAACCAAACTCCATAGCACATAACTACCACCACCAATGGTTAAAGAATACAAACATTTCTTCATATGTTTGTTGACTACCTGAATGTCTTCTTTGGTGAAGTTTCTGTGCATGTCTTCTGCCCATTTTTTATTGGGTTGCTTGTCTTTTCTTGTAGAAGTATTGTAATTTTCTGTAAATTCTAGAGATTAGTCCCTTGTCCGATATATCATTGCAAAAAAAAAAAAAAAGTTTTCCTCTTTGTGAGCTCTCTTTTTACTCATTTGGTGAAATCTTTTGATGAATATAAAGTGTCCAGTTTTTAGGAGATACCAGTTGTCTATTTTGTCTACTATTGTGTGTGTCTTTTTAGTTAAGTTGGACAGTATATTTATGACATTTATTAGAGTCCCTAAGTTTGTCCTTATTTTTTCATTAATGCTTTTTATAGTTGTAAATTTAAAACTTAGGTCTTTTAATCCATGTTGAGTTTGTTTTTGTATATAGTATGAGATAATGGATCTTGTTTAATTGTTTGGCAAATGGATTTACTGTGTACCACCTACCTGCTGACCTATTTAATGTGTTTTGGCACTTTGTCAAAGATCTGCTGCTGATCGTAGGTGGTTCAAAATTCTGTTCCGTTAGTGTATATATATTTTATTGTACCAGTACCAAGCTGTTTTGACACTGTGGCTGTATATTAGATTTTGAGAACAGGAAGTGAGAGGTCTTCAAGTTTATTCTTCTTACATAACGCTTTTCTTATCTGAGATCCCTGTTCTTTCCATATAAAGTTAGTGATCAGTTTTTCCATCTCTTTAAAGAATGATGTTGGAATCTGGGCTGGGGTTGCATTGTATCTATAGTTTGCTTTGGGTAGTGTTGACATTTTCACAATGTTAAGTTTTCCTATACTTGAGCATGGTATGTTCTTCCATTTTTGTCTCTTTTGGTTTCTTGTAGTAGTGTTTTATAGTTTCTTTGTATAGGTCTTTTGTTTCTCTGGTTCAATTTGTTTTGAATTGTTTCACCTTTTGGATGGCTATTTTAAATGGTTTTGTTTCCTGATTTCCTTTTCAGAGCTTACTTGTGCAGAGGAATCCAACTGATTTTTGGATCTTGATCTTGTGCCCTGCCACGTTGCTTCATCTTTCAATGAGTTCCATTAATTTTCTTGCTGAGTCTTTTGGATTTTCTATGCTGTAGGATCATATCATCTGCAAATAGAGAAAGTTTTACTTCCTCTTTGCCAATTTGACTGCCTTTAATTTCCCTTTTTTGCATTATAGCTCTGATTACGACATCCAACGCAATATTGAGTAGGTGTGCTGATAAAAGACATCCTTGTCTGGTTCCTGCTTACAAAGGGAATGCTTTCAATTTCTCTCCATTGAGAGTAATGTTGGTTGTTGGATTTCTATATATGTCCCTAATTATGTTGAGGAATTTTCCTTTTACTCCTATTTTGTTGGAGGTTTTTATTAGGAATAGATGCTGGATTTTGTCAAATGCCTTTTCTGCATCAGTTGATATGATCGTGTGTTTCTTTCCTTTTGTTGATTTATGTGATGGATTACATTGTTTTTCTAATATTAAACCATCCTTGCATCCCTGTTATGAATCCCACTTGATTATGATGTATAATTTTTTTCATAGGTTATTGAATTCTTTTAGTTAGGATTTTGTTGGGAATCATTATATCTATGTTCATGAGGAATGTTGGTTTATAATTTTCTTTTTCAGTGATGTCTTTGCCTGGTTTTAATATGAGGATAATGCTTGCTTCCTAAAGTGTATTCAGGAGATTTCTATCCTTTTCTGTGTTCTGGAATAGTTTGGGTGGAAGGAGTGCCATTGCTCCTCTGTATGTTTGGTAGAATTTACTAATAAAGCCAGCCATCTGGGCCCCAGACTTTTTTTGTTGTTGGGAGTTTTTCAATGACCTGATAAATTTCTT
>NW_006408768.1:1546920-1553513 GCF_000296735.1 Chrysochloris asiatica | reverse complement strand
TATTGTGCTATTGTTGGGTTGAGTGCTCTGAATTAGTCTGTAAGTTCAAGTTGGTTGATTGTGTTGTTTAGTTCTGTGTGTTTGGTGAGTTTCTTTCTAATTGTTCTGTCCTTCATTGAAAGAGGTATATTAAAGTTTGCCATTATTTTCCTGGTGTGGTGTTGTAGGATAAAACTGGACTGCTATCTGCAAGGTTGGCTATTCAGCCACTCCTTGGAAATCCTATGTGTTGGAAACAACTCATAGCCACTTAACAATATCAACAACAAAAATTATTGTAGTTGTCTATTTCTTTCTTCAATTTTGTTAGTTTGATTTATGCATTTTGAGACTCTTTCATTGGGAATGTAGGTCATTATTATGGTTATGGGGGCTTCTGTAATTCAAAGAGCTCACGAGGTGGTTATGGAAGAGATGTGTAGGCCAAGTTCACTGGCCCTAAAATGATATTCCTGTCAGCGTCAGTGTTCAGGGCACTCAATCTGGAAGTAGATCTCAGGGACCCTTGATGGAGCTGGTTTCAGTGTCTGTTAGGACCACAAGTAAGCTAGGGGCAAGGTGACTGGTTAAATGCTAATCTGGTGAAGATGCAGATTTTGTAGGTCAAAAGCTGAGCCCACCTGAATCCAAGCACCCAAACAATTTATCAGAGTGGTCCAGCCAGCTCCCACCTAACACTGGTGTGGCTCCCAACCACATGGCTCCTAACTCCTGAGTAGCAGGGTCTGTGCTGGGGGTGGATGAGGATGGGAGCTGGCCACAATTCTGGTCGCTAGTGAAACATAAGGGAAAAGAAGAAACTGGACTTTTCCGTCACCTACACAAATCTGCTTGCCAGGCCTCCCACTGCTGCCTAAGCTGCTCATAAGATAGTCGAGCCTCATCTGGCCAGCCATTCGCCAGTCAGTCTCCCTCTGTCACCATCCCTGCTCAGCATCTCCCCCCACAAGCACTCCATCCACCTCTCTAACCTTTCTTCTGAAATTCAGGGTGCCAGAATTTTCATCTGTGTCTGCTTTATTTTGTTTCTCGTGTCTTTGTTGTACAGGGTCAATGTAGTATGTCTGCCCAGTCATAGGTTCTTCTTTATAGGTAATTTTTCATTTTTCTGGGAATGCTCTCAGGATTCTTTCCTTGTCTTTAGTTTTTCATAGTATGAATATGATATGTCTTGAGTATTTTTTGTGTGTATGCTGTTTGTGGTTTGTTCAGATTCTTGAATCTCCTTGTCTATCATTATATTAAGAAAGTTTTCTTTCAACAGCTCTTAAACTGTATTTTCTGTGCTTTTCTTTATCTCTTCCTGTTCTGGAATTCTGATCAATGATAAGATAAGTTATTCTCCTTCATGGTTTCCATATAAATCTTTGGCTTTCTTCAGATTTTTATCATTCTGTTTTTCCAATTTTTCTTCTAGTTTACTAATGTTGAGAGACTTATCTTCAAGATCACTAATTTGGGCTTCCATAGATTGAAATTTATTCCTTTGCACTTTCAGTGTATTGGCCTTTTCTGAAATTTTAGTATTAATCTTCTGGATTTTTATTTACAGGTTTTGTATTGTCTCCAGTTCTTTATTTTGTTGCTTATTCCTATAGTGTTTTTCTGAATACTTCCTTGTTTTCTTTGACATTTCTGCCAATCATTTGGAGGTACCTACAAGCTCACCAGCTGCTCCTCGGAAACCCTATACAGCATCTCTATGGGTCGGAGTCGACTCAACAGCACTTAACAAAAACAAACATATCATTCTGGAATCCTGGTGTGGTGCTGTTAGTCAATGTATGGGATTGCAAAATCAGTTTGAGCCACAAGGTCAGTGGTTCAAGCTCACCACCGTCTCCTTGGAAACCCTATACAGGGTTGCTATGGATCAGAATTGACTCAGTGGCACTTAACAACAACAGCATATCATTCTCTTGAATTCTTTTTTAGGTAGTTCCAATACCTTTTCTCCTTAAAAATGTTTTCTAGCTCTGCCTCTTGGTCACTTATTTGAGCAACTCTGTCTTATTTCTTTGTGTGAACAGCAACTGTCTGTTGCTTCTGAGACATTGTGCGACACTGTGGGTTTATGCACTGGACTGCAAAGTTGGTTTGAACCCACAAGGTGTTGGTGGTTCAAGCTCACCAGCTGCTCCTCAGAAACCCTATACAGGGTTGTTATGGGTCAGAATTGAATTGATGGCACTTAACAACAATAGTTTGAGATATTGTAGTGGTGCTGTATTTGTATTAAATTGATGATTGTATGTTGTTGTATTCTCAGGCACTTACCTCCTGGTGGGTGTGATTCAGGGATGGAAGCTTTGCACTGTTCTTTGTTTCCCATTCATACAGTTCAGTTTAGGTTGGATTTGGCTGATGTTGGTTGTCATTGATCAATTGTATAGCAGCAGGTATTGGCTTTTGCTTGGTGGGTGGAGTTGTCAAAGATAAGTTTGTGTTTAGGCTGTATGGGCATAGCTGCTGTCCCCTGTTGGATGAAGCAAGAAGAGAAAGCATACATAGAAGAGAGAATTAAAAACAAATAAGCAAACAGCAGCAAAAAAAAAGAAAGTGATTGATTAAAAAAAAAAAAGACAGACAATAATTAGAAAAACAATACAAAAATGGAAAAGAAAATTGAATGAAAGGGGGGGAAAAGCACAGAAGAGAAAAATAAGGGTGAAAATAAAAAGAAAGAAACAGAACTAAACTGAATTAGGGAAAGCAATGAATAAAAAGGAAATAGAACAGTGAGTAGTAAAGAAAAGCAAAGAGGAAAAAAAGTAAGAAGTAGCAATGCTTGGGAATGAGGAGCAGAAGAAAAAAAAGAAGAAGAAATGAAAACGGATATAGAAACTATAAAAATCAAGGAAAGGTACAGAAATAAAGAAGAGGAAGAAAGAATAAAAAAACAAAAACAATAAATTGAAAGAAAAAAACAGGGCAAGTGCCAGACTCGGGGATGAGAAAATTCTGGGGTCTCCTGACAAACAAGGATTTCACATTGTAGATGTTCAAGGGATGAGACGGTTATACTCAACCGAAGATGGAGTTCCTGTAGGCTGTGTGTTTTACTGTTGTGGACATCAATCTGGAAGCAGTTTGTGCATACCCCTAGCTAACTGGGAACTCATGGTATTTTCCTCCTTGAGGACATCCTATGGTGAGAGGTCCCACTAGTCCAGGGTTAGCCAGAACCCTGGAGCAGATCACAGCTCATCCCAGTTGCTAATTCCCTACTCCCTTTGATGCGGCTCCAACTGCTCAAAGAGCAAGAGCTTCCCTGGAAGTGTATGCCATGTGTGGGGGCTGGCCACACCTCTGGTCACCAGAGTAGTGTGAGGTACAAGAACACATTTTGTACCTTTCTGCCAATAAGTGGCATGCCTCTGTGCCACCTACTACCTTTTTGCCTTCAAAACTTCCTTTGAAAGTTCAGGATGGCCACATGGTGCCTGGCTGCCCAGCACAGGTCATCTATCTCTTTCCCCTCCCTTATACCCCCAACGAGGCGGATTGGCCAAGTGGCAGCATCAATGGACTCAAGCATGGCAGCGAAAGTGAGGTTGGGTCAGGATCGGGCAGTGTTTCATTCTGCCCTGCATAGGGTCGCTATGAGTCGGTACTGACTCGATGACACCTAACAATAACAGTGTACCTCCTATGCATCTATTCAGCCGCTTCTCTTTAGTTAGCGCTAGTCCAGGGCTGGCTAGGGCTAGCTCTGTATGTTTGGAGTAGGGTTCTCCTGTGTTCAGATGCTGGGGTTGGTGCAAATAGCTTTCTGTTCACTCTGATGGGGCTCACAACTGAGGTGCTCACATCCCGTGGGTGCTCATATTCATTCTTCACCAGGGGTGTAGCCACGTGGGGGCCAGCCATGCCTCTGGTCACCAAGGAAGTGTGGGAAAAAAGAAAAAATTCACACTTTTATGTCTGTGGTCCTTGATAGGTTTCTGCAATGCCAGCATGCTGTCTTGTCTCTTAAATGTTCATAAAAGCTTATGATGATTGTGCCACATCTGGTCGACTGTCCAGGTCACCAGTCTGTCTTTTTTTTTTTCTACCACATCTGTTCAGCTTTCTCTCCTAGTAAACTTTCAGTCCTCTTCTCTATCCTTTCATCTGAAGCTTGAGGCCATCAGGGCTATCATTTGCATCTGTTTCCTTTGGATTTCCTTATCTTTGTTGCAAAGGGTCTGCATAACCTTACTGCTTAGTCCACCATCTTGCTGAAAATTCCTGTTTCCTATCTTTTCAAAAACATTACTTTCTCCTTGAATAATGATGATGACTGAATCTTGCTGGATTAATGAAGTCATAGTGATGACACTAGATTCGGCATGCCCCTCAGTCTTGGGGTTGGCTACAGGACACATGTGTGGGTGAGTAGTTAGTGGAGACTGTGAGACACGTCATCTCCTAGGACTGGGAACTATTATAGCCCATGTGGAATATGGGTCACTCTCTTAGAATACTGTTTTTGAAAGGTTGCTACTCTCTTGTCTAGAGGACAGCATGAGAAAAATAATTGCTTTTGTGGTTATTCATGGAAAACTAAAAGAGTGTGTTCATTTAGTCATTAAATAAAAATATTTATGGAGTGTCACAGCACCTGCCTGTCAGTTGTTTGAACTGTGGTGGCTGGTTTGTTGACTATAATGCTGGAAACTATGCCATCAGAATTTCAATATCATCAGTTTCACCCATGGTGGACAAGTTTCAACAGAGCATCTAGACTAGGAAGAAAGACCTGGTGGTCTTTTTTTTTTTTAATTACCTAATGAAAACCTTATAGATCACGGCAGAGCATTCTCTGACTTGTATACTTGTGAAGGAGGATACTCTTGGTGATGGAGACCCCCAGTAAGATGGATTGGCAGAGTCACTACAGTGATCCATAGCCATGCCTGCAGTGGTGAGAATAACACAGAACCAGGCAGTGTTCTGTTCTGTTGTACATAGGGTCACCATAGTCTCTACTACACACCAAGCATTGTGCTAGTACTCAGAATATGGAATCGGCAGTGAATAAAAAGAAGAACTCCATTCACTGCCCTCAGGGAATTTAAAAACTAGCAGGGGAGGCAGGTATTAAACAAGATAATACCTATGTGAGTTGTGTTACAAAGGAAAAGTGTTAGGTAATGGCTATTGTGGTTCTCTTGCCAATATTTTTGCCCTCATTTGGTTAGCCTCAGTCAGAAATGGACAAACATTTTAAAGGGCCAGATAGTAAATGCATGTGTTTTAGGTTTGATGATCCTTGTGGTCTCTATTACAACTATTCAGCTTTGCCATTACAGTGCAAACACTGCCATAGACAATACACGTGTGAGTGGGCATAACCATGTGTCAATAAAACTTTATTTACAAAAACAAGCCAGTAGGACCATAGTTTGCCAATTCTTGATCTAAACTAAAGCCTAACTTTGGCATGGTTTCATTTCAGATGTAGTCATTAGCAGGCTAGGACTAGAGCAGTCATAGATTCCGAACTGGGCGGCCCTATCCAATTATCCTGTTGTTGTTGTTAAGTGTTATTGAGTCACTTTCAGTACATAGTGATGCTGTGTAGGGTTTCCAAGGAGTGGCTGGTGAGTTTGAACCACTGACCTTGTAGTTCAAACTGACCTTGTGGTCCAGTGCTTACCCTACAGTGCCATACCAGGACTATAGCAGAAAGCCTCATCTCCTGTGGAGTGCCTGGTGGGCTCGAACTGCTGACCTTGAGGTTGGCTAGTAGCCCAACATGCTACCAGTACTGCTTCTCCAGTTTTTACAAGATTTTACAACATATCTATGTTGTAAAGACACTGCATTTTTCTCATGGTAGTGTGAAATAAGGTGGCAAGCACTGTGAATCCATCTTTACCACTGGCATGAAAAAAAAAAAAAAAAAGAAGAAGAAGAAGTGCATTTGGACCAGTGAGAGTGGAGAAGATATTTCCAGGGGCTTCTGGGGAAGAAGGTTTACATAGTGAGGGAAAGGTCCTGGCAGCCATCATCCTCTGACCAGATGGAATGACAGGAGTAAGCAGAAGTGAACTGAGAAACCAGTCCTGTAAAATAAGTCAGCTCTGTATGTAAGTTCCTTCGCAATTTACAAATTCACTGAGACTAATTTCATTTCCTTATCAAGAAAACCAGCAGGAGACAAGTTTTCTCTCACACACAGCTGAAAAGCAGCGCGGTTAGTATTTAGATACTACGTCACAATTCTACAGGGAGCTGGACTTCGCCTAGCCCTCTGGGCTTTGTAGGATTGAGCTAGGTAGAGAGAGATGGGTATGTTTTTCAGGGAGACTACAGTGAGGAACGGAGAAGAGTCAGGAGTGGACACCTAGCACCCTGTTTCATAGTGGCAGAGGTGGTTCACTGGTAAAATTCTGGGCTTCCATACAGGAGACCTGGGTTTGATTTCTGGCCGAAACATCTTGTTCATAGCTACTACCTGTTTGTCAGTGGAGGCTTGTGGGTTATGTTACTGAACAGGTTTCTGTTTCAGACTAAGACAGACTAGAAAGGAATGGCTGACAGATGGCCTAAAATCAGCCAGTGAGAACCCTATGGAACACAATAATCGGATCCACAACTGGTCATGG
>NW_006408768.1:1542546-1546290 GCF_000296735.1 Chrysochloris asiatica | reverse complement strand
GTTACGTTTTTGAAGACTTCCAAATTTCCTAAATGCATACTTCATACACATTCCAATTATTTGCAGCAATACCCACATTTTAATGGCTGTGGCTAGTTCTCTCATAGTCATCAGATGGCAACAGTTTGGCACTTATGGCTCTTAGCATCCTTCATAATGTCAAATAGAGAAGGGGTACCTCTGCTCCAATAATGGAATAAAAATCTTTCTTCCCAGTCTAGTTGGACCAACTTAGTCCAGTGTTCACTCTTGAACCAATAGCACTTGTCAGGGGAATGCTATGTGCTAACTGGATAACTGGATTCAGTATGAATTCTTGAACCATGACTGGCAAGGGGCTGAGATTTCCACAATTGCTTAATCTGGTCAGGACCCAATCCTAGAGGGATCAGTTTCGAAAAGTGCATTGCTACAAACAGTGGGTTTAGCTGGAGAGCCCACTGGAGATTCTTCCTCCTACCACATCCCAGGTCTGAAATTGTACACTGAAGATGTGAAGATGAAAAGATTTCAATCCCCTCATGCAGTCCAACTTTTATAAAGAAGTAGTGGAACTTTTAAGTGAAAGAAGAGGCCAAGATAAGGACAAAGACATCTTGATGTCTTTTGTTTGAGGTCAGTGCCCTACGCTCGTCCCATTCCTGTAGCTTTTTTGTGGGAAAATCAAAACCATCTCTGAGTCATGGAGACCCCATGTGTGCCCCCTCAAGGTTTCAAGGCATTGGTCTTTTGGAAGTAAATTGCCAGACCTTTCTTCTAAGGTGCCTTTGTCTAGACTCAAACCACAAACTTTCAAATTAATAGCCCAGCACTTAACCATTTGCAGCCATGATTATGAACAAAGGACAGTGAGAGGACTGAATACTCAGGGGACACTGAGCTTTGGTTGTTGTTGTTGTTGTTAAAGTTCCATCGAGTTTGTTCCGACCCATAGTGACCCTGTTTAGGGTTTTCGAGGAGCTTTGTAAACAGGGTGGAAAAGCTTGAAAACAGATAACAGTAATAGTTGAATAAAATGATAAACATAGGTTAGTATCATTGGACTGTGTTTCCCCACCCCACCCCAATTGGACTGTTACAGTGAAAAATGTTTAAATGACTAATGCTTTTTTCCCCCATAGTTTCAAAATGAAAAAAATTCCATTATCTTTAAATTCAATTTTCAGCAAGCCTTTTAAATACCACTTGTTTATATTTACCACAAATCACACACACATATACACAAATGGTAGTTTTATGTATTTGTTTTGGAGAGGGAGATGGAAAACAGTAGGGGTGATAAGAATAGCTTGTAGTGTAGCACAGGGTCTGGCACGTTTAGTAAAAGCTCCCAAGCTTAGTAGATGTTTTCTGTTATTATTCACATTACTAGTACATGGCCATGTAAATGAATACTGATCAATCTTTCTGCTTTCTGCTACATTCCATCAACAGTAAGTTTGGCTTTACACAGTAAGCATGAGGTCTTTATATCAGGTTGTCCAATTGATTGAATTTATGCCTGTAAGATATTTTCATCTGTGAAGACTTTTCGAATTATATCCCTATGATCAAAAGTAGTGTTTCAATTCATCTGTCTTGCTAATTTGCCAAGTAGATATAAGTAATTATTACTTTTCTTTTGGCGTTTAATTTGATTAAGAAGCCATCCTGTTTCCTGCTCTTAAGAATTCTTGATGTTGACTTCTCCAGAAGTGAACCATAAAGTGAAATCTCAGAGCACCTGGCAGGAAGAGTCTCCAGTGGACTGTGTTGAAAGGAGGAGAATTTGTCCTTTTCAATTTTTGATCCAGTGGAAAAATAGTCCAAATTAGAAATACTCTAATTTCAACAAACTTCTTTGACTGTGTCTCCTTTTGTTCTTTGACTTATGGCTTGTATTTTCCTTCCTCTCAAATTTCATCATACTCGAGAGCAAGAAAAATGATTTGCAAGCCATCAAAGAGGTCAGTTGATCAAAAAATGGAGACAGAAATAGAAAATGTTGAGCTTTTTAAGCTTGGTGTCCACAGGCTCTTTTTTCTGGTCAGACTGACCCAGTTTTACTGCTGTCCACACAGGAATATCTATTGTTGCAGACAAAAACTGGAGGACCTCCTACTGGCCTCCGTAACATTTCAGAAAAACAAGCGTCATTGGTACCAGAAGCTCTGCTCATTGGCTGTGGCAGGTTGTGAGCAGGAGCTGTGATTTCCTGCAGCCAGTGGAAAGCAGAAATACTATACAGTGTTCAATCGCAGTGAAATCAGAGATGCAGTTCTGATTATTGCTTAAAGTATGAGAGTAAGTAAAAAATGATCTGCACTCTGGCTGTAGAATTTATTTTAGTTAACTTCTATAAATGACAAATACATTCGTTTTTTATATAATCCCCTTGTTTTTAATACAGTTTGTCCATCTGTCAACAAGCCTTTGCATTCCCTTATTGAAAAATGTTTTAAGCTGAGCTGCAAGTCGCAAATGCACCATTGTTTTTGCTTCATCAGAGGTGAATCTTTGTCCTCGAAGGGCAGCTTTCAGAACACCAAACAGGAGAAAGTTAAATGGAGCAAGATCAGGACTATAGGAAGCATGCTTTAACACCTCAAAAGGAAGTTTACAGAGTGTCAACAGTGTGGGCAGAGGTGTGAGGATGTGCATTGCCATGTAAGATCACAAAGCCCTTGGATAGCAGTCCTCTGTGTTTAGTATGAAATTTAGGCTTCAGTTCTTCAGTGAGCATCTCACTGTAACAATCACTGTTGATTGTTGAACATTTTCCCTGATACTGTTCCAATACTGGCCCTTGCAAATCCCAGAAAACTGTACAAGATAATTTTCTAGATGATGGTTGACTTTTGGACTTCTTCTTGGTTGGTGATTGAGGATGTTTCCATTCCATAATATGCCATTTACTCTCAGGGTCGTAGTGATGAATCAATGACTTGTCACCAATAATGTTTTTGTAAAGAAATTTTCACCTTCCTTCAAGTATTGGTCCAAATTTTGTTTGCACATATCGAAACGTGCCTACTTATGCTCTTTCATGAGTTGTTTTGTTATTTGTCTCTCACAAACTTTTTGAAACCCAAGTCTATTGTGGATTCTTTTATATGCAGAGCCATGGCTGATATGCAATTGATTTGCCACATAATCCACTGTCACTCATCTAATCAACAGACTCATTTCACGTACACACTCAATGTTGTCATCAGGCATGAATGTGGACGGGTGTTTTAATATAACCATACTGTGGATAATTTTTTATTTACCTCACATTTACCATCTCATCATAAGTTTGTATTGGGAGAGACTGGTTAAGCGTATGGTGCTGAGTATATATTAAGATAAAGCCAAGTTTAAAATCTTTAAACTAGAAATGATATCCTATCTATGTTGTTAGGTGGCCTGTAGTGGATTCCCAATCATAGCAGCACCTGGTAATGGAGTAGAATTTAGGAAATTCTAGCTGTAATCTTCACAGGAACAGGTTGCCAGGCCTTTCTCTGAGGAGCTCTTGAGTGGTTTCGAACCACCAACCTTTCCATTAGGCATCAAAAGCTATTTGATCAACCAAGGATCCTTTCCTACCTTTTATGTGGTTGCTAATGTCAGTCAGTTTGTCGTACTGTGGTGGCTTGTGAGTTGCTGTAGTTCTGGAAGCTATATCACCAGTATTTTAAATACCAGCAGGGTCACCCATGGTGGACAGGTTTCAGATGAGCTTCCAGATGAAGACAGACTAGGAAGAAGGAATGACAAACT
>NW_006408768.1:1531305-1534881 GCF_000296735.1 Chrysochloris asiatica | reverse complement strand
ACAGCCTTCGGTATGGATTGCTTCTCAATGTCAAGAAAGCAAAAATCCTCTCCACTGGACCAATAAACAACATTCTTATCAATGGAGAAAACATTGAGGTTGTCAAGGACTTCATTTTTCTCTGAAGGCTCTGGGTAATGCTCAGGATTTTATTTAAGGCCCCATATTTTACAAGGGCTTAAAGTAAGAATCCCATTTTTCCAGGCAAAGTCTAACCTCCCCTTTTAGCAAATCTAATCAAGTATAGGTGGGCTTACAAGGTCTTTGAAATCATCACACAAATATTCATTTCTATCACATATGTATGTCTGTTTTATAATAATAGGCAGGAGAAACCAATATCCACAAGGCAAACACATAAAACTTTTTAAACACTGAAGTTCAAGCTTCTCCCTTGGACTAACCCCATTCATATGCATATGGATTTGAGCTTATGGCAGGGTAGATTCAAGTAGACCCTGGACCCCTATTAACCATTCTTTTTAGCCAGCTTGACATGGGCTCCAGACAATTCCAGAAGCTGCCACTCTCCCTGCTGCTTAAGCATTTTATCCCATTCTTCTTCGTTCTTTCTCTTATAAAACCTCATATGTTCATGAGTCTGGAGCCATTGTAATGAATCCTGCTCTCAGCGCCAACTGCTTAAACCAAGAGGGGACAATGTCTAACTTTCTTTGGCTCCAAAAGGGGATAAAAGGACCAAACTCAAAATCAGCAAAAGGCTGATTCCTGTGAAGTGATGGTTAAGACATGCCTCTGCCCTGTATCAGTGCCTTTAAAATTAGTCAGACTTGAGAACCAATTTAGAAACTTCATCCTTGTGATTTTATTTCTCTAGAACTTCACTCTCTCAGTACCATGTCTTAGGCAAGGTTTTCTAAGAAACAAAACCAGTGGTCCCCAGCAGAAGAGATCTTCTTAATCAATTGGCTGCTCATAGCCATTCATCATTGTGTTACCTATGCCTGTATTAGGTTTCATCACCAAGGGAATAAGCACATCTCAACTGATAAACCTTTGGAAATCCTGACCTAGTCAAGTTGACACAAAACCCTAATTATTACACCATCCTAGCAGGTTTTGTAATTAAAATATAACACCACAAAAACTTCCACCTTATATTATAACTTAGTAAAAGCCTCTAGCCCTGCCTTAGGAAAAAGTAACCTATTAAATCCAATTCTGTCTGCTTCCCTAAATAACATCTTTTCAAGTTCCAGATAAACTTGTGGTATAGGATTTTGTTAACTTTCAGTGTCTGGCTCTGTGTTTGGCCCATAAAAATTACTCAGTAGATTCATTTATCTATTCAAAAACCGCTAAGTGCATACCAGGGCCCCAAACCTCCTACTATGTACTTAGTAGATTTACTGAGTAATTTTTATGGTACCAAAAGGAGTCTTGGTTAGGTGCTGTTGGGTAAGCTCTGACTGCTAACTGAAAGGTCATTGGTTCAAACCTACCAGCCTCCTCTTGGAAACCCTATACATGGTTTCTATGAGAGAAACTGATTCAACAGCATTTAACAACATCAGTAAGGTATCAAAATGGAACCCTGATAGCATAGTGAGTTACTTGTTGGACTGCTAACTGCTAGATCAGCAATTTGAGTCTACCAAGTGACCCACGGGAGGAAGATGAAGTGCTCTGTTCCCATAAAAATTTAGAGCCTCAAAAACCTTATATAGGGTTGCTATGAGTTGGAATATGACTTGACCACACACAGTCAGCCAGCCAGGTACCAAAAGTTCTTAGACTATGCTACATACTTAGAAAGCAAGTGTGAACAGATGCACATGACCCTTACCTGCATGTTCACTTCTACAGTCTATTGAATGGTAAAAAGAACGAAGGGAAGGACAAGTCCCACTGCTGGCTTGTGGATACCAGAAACGTGCCTCCCATCATGTTTCTGTATATATTAATAATTGGTTTTCCTAGAAACAAACAAACAAAATTAAGTCAAAGTCATAGCCCAACCAGAACTAAGAAGCCAAATGCCCTTGTTGCTCTTTTTTGGTTTGGTTATTACAGAGCAGAATCATTCCCATTCGTGTATCTCATTGTCATTGAGTCTATTTCTACCCATAGTGACCCTCTTGGAAAGAATAGAAGTGACCCACTGGATTTCCAAGGCTGTAATCTTTATGGACGCAGTCTGCTGTAGCTTCCAAAGGGGATAAAAGAGTGAGGAGTGACTGGTGCTGGTGGCAGTGCTATCGAGTCGTTCCCTACCCATAGCAACTCTGTGTAGGATTTTCGAGACTGTAAATCTTTAGAGGAGCAGAAAGCCTCACCTTTCTCCCATGGAGTGGCTGTTAGATTCAAACTGCTCACCTTGCTAGCAGCACAATGTGTAACCACTACTAGTAGGTGTGAAATTCTGACTTTTAAGTTAGCAACCAAGCACTTACTACTTCACCACCAGGCCTCCTTACTTTTGATTTGTTGTTGTTGTTGTTAGGGACCATCGAGTTGGTTCCCACTCCTAGCAACCCTGCATAGAATTTCCAAGGAGCAGCTGGTGGTTTGAACTGCTGACCGTGCAGTTAGTAGTACAGTGCTTATCATACAGCACCACACCAGGAGCTTTTAAAAGCTTCGTTCAGTGGTGATTATAGAAAAAAAAAGAACTTTCCTTAGAAAACTGTGGGAAGTAAGTTTTCTTGAGATATGGCCGTGAAACTATGTGGAGAATATGCTAGTCTCTGCTTTAAAGATTGGTGGTGGTGGTGTGCCGTGGAGTCAGTTCTGACTCCTAGCGACCCTGTACAGGGTTTCTGAGACTGTAAATCTTCATGGAAGGAGAAAGCCTCTGGAACAGCTGGTGGTTTCGAATTGCTGACCTTGAGATTAGCAGCCTGGTTCGTAACCACTGCACTACCAGAACGTCTTCATTTAAAGATTATACTTCTTTTATTTTTTATTTTCAGTTTACCCTTCAAACATAATATAGGTATACCTGAGATATATATTTTTTTATATGAAGTCCAAGGTCAGCAGTTCGAAACTACCCATGGTTCCACGGGAGAAAGATGAGGCTTTCTGCTCCTGCAAAGATTAACAGCCTCAGAAACCCTGTGCAGAGTCACTTGACAGCACTTAACAACAACATGAAATGCTGGAAGATATTTATGAAATTGAAGAGGTTCATTCTGATTATTATTTTGTATTATGTTCCTTTCAAATATAATGAGGGATAAAAAAAAGTATTCATTTTAAATTTAATGGTTTTGGATAAGAGTTTTGATGTTTTTGATCTTCTATTAGGAATAGCCTTTAATTAACTGTGTCAATGAAGTCTTGTAAGAAAGAAAGAACAGTTAAAAGAATTGGCCATCTGAACAGCATCTCAAAAACTCTGTTGGTTTAAAAAACATTTTCCTGGTCCTAAATGTACAAACTAAACCATATGATTCTCAGAAGAAAAGCCAAGGGCATCACTGTCAGGCTGAGCTTTTAACAATGAATTAACAAAGGTACAAACTTCCAAAGACAAAATGAATAAATGGAACCTCACAAATATTAAAACCTTTCGTTCATCAAAAGACTTGATAAAAAAAAGAAAAAGACAAA
>NW_006408768.1:1526858-1531003 GCF_000296735.1 Chrysochloris asiatica | reverse complement strand
TTTTGACTTGTATCTCTCTGATGGCTAATGATTCTGAGCATCTTTTCATGTGTCGTTTGGCCATGTAAATGTCCTCTTTAATGAAGTATCAATTCAGATCCTTTGCCAATTATATGATTGGGTTGTCTTTTTGTAGTTAAGTTGTTGAGTTATATATATAACTACTCCTTTTTAGTTACACATCTTCTACAATTAAAGTTTTGGCAATCATAATTAATCTGGGAATTGATGGAATATAAATTGAAATCTTTCAAAAAACTGATGAAGCATTAGAAGCAGTCATTCATCTATGCTAAGAAATTTAGAAGACAACTACCTGGCAAACTGACTGGAAAAGATCCATATTTGTGCCCATTCCAAAGAGAGCTGACTCAATGGAATGCCGAAGTCATTGGACAATATCATTAATATCTCATACAAGCAAAATTTTGCTAAAGATAATCCAAAATTGTCTACAAACGTACATTGACAGAGAACTGTCAGAGATTCAGTCTGGATTCAAATGAAGACATGGAACAAAGAATATCATTGCTGATGTCAGATGAATCTTGGCTGAAAGCACAGGATACCAGAAAGATATTTACCTGTGCTTTCTTCATTATGCAAAGGCTTTCGATTGTGTGGATCATGGCAAGCTATGGACCACATATCAAAGTATGAGTATTCCAGAACACTTCATTGTTATCACGAAGAACCTGTACATAGACCAATAGACAGTTGTTTGAACAGAACAAGGGAAAACTGAATGATTTTTAAAAGTTGTATTCTTTCACCATATTTATTCAATCTGTATGCTAAGCAAATAATTTGAGAAACTAGATTATATGAAGAAAAATGTGGCATCAGGATAGGAGGAAGACTCATTAACAACCTGCAATATGCTGATGATACATCTTGCTTGCTAAAAATGAAGAGGACTTAAAATACTCACTGATGAAGATTAAAGACCACAGCCTTAATTATGGGTTGCACCTCAGTGTAAAGAAGGCAAAAGTCCTCACCACTGGACCAATAATGACATCCATATAAATAGAGAGATTGATGTTTTCAAAGACTTCATTTTGCTCAGATCAACCATCAACACTCATGAAAACAGCAGCCAAGAAATTAAATGACATATTGTATTAGGCAAGTCTGCTGCACAAGAGCTCCTTAAAGTGTTCAAGAACAAAGATGTCGGTTTGAGGACTAAGGTGCGCCTGACCCAAGCTGTGGTACTTTCAATACCTCATATAAATGTGAAAGTTGGACAGTGAATACAGAAGACCACAGAAGAATGATGCATTTGAGTTATGGTGTTGGAGGAGAATATTAAAAGTATCATGGACTGCTAAAAGAACAAGCAAATCTGTGTTGGAAGACGTACAACCAGGATGCTCCTTGGGAGTCAAGATGAACAGACTTTGTCTCTCATACTTCACACATGTTATTAAAAGGAACCAGTCCCTGGAGGAGGATGTTATGTTTGGTAAAGTGGAGGGTTGAAGGAAAAAAGGAAGACCCTCCCCCACCAACTAGATGGATTGGCACAGTAGCAGCAGCAGCAATGGATTCAAGTGTAGCAATGATTGTGAGGTTGGCGCAGGACTGGGCAGTGTTTCATTCTGTTGTACATAGGGTCACTATGAGTTGATGTCAACTCGATGGTAATTAACAACAACAGTAATTGCAACTAAATCATAAAATCTTCTCAGCATCATCGCTTTCCACTCCCTTTCTCCAGATGCATCAGGAAAAGAAGAAAACAATTCAATGGGGATTCTACTGTATCCCTTTCATTCTGAACTAAGCACACCATGAAAACTTGTAAGCCAGCCACTTTGTGCCTATTTGGTGACCCATGTCTAAATTGCTCATCCCTATCAACCCAGTACACACAGGAGCAAAGCATATTCCTTGATGTGAAGAATCTTCCATTACAGTTTGAATATTCAGCAATTGCATCTATAAGCAAAATTGTAGCAGTTTACACTTGCTCACAGTATCAAACATCTTTTATCATCATTGGGTCAGTTTCTGGTCAGCTCAGCACTATCCATTTAGCAAGGTAAATTGATTGTTGTTGCTGTTAAGTGCCATCAAGTCGGTACTGACTCATAGCGATTCTATACAGGGTTCCTGAGGAGCAGCTGGTGAGCTTGAACTGCTAACTTTGCAGTTCAAAGCAACGTTGCAGCCCAGCGCATTAACCCATACCACCATACCAGGAGGTAAATGGATACCAGCTGCAAATTTGGGAATTCACACACATCTCACTGCACTTCACACCAGCTGACCCCTTCACTCACAGTGCCAGCCTTCAGGGGGTTAGGCCAGTGCCCATCAGCTCAGAAATTTACACAGTCCCCTTAACTTCAGAACAGTCAACCTTTTCTCTCTCTTATCTCAAGGTCAGCAAGACTCAGCTCATGTCTTCATTGCTGCCTTTCCACCAATTCTGCTGACAAATAGACTCAGTTTGTCACCAGTAAGCATGTGGCTTACTGGTTCCCTTTAACTCTCAGTCCTAGGAGGAGGTTTTCTCTGATGGGCAGGCTTTTCTTGCCTTGATGCTTCTGAAATTTAAAAAGTCAAGCTGTCCACTTTTTTCCTCTGCTTCCTTAAAATCATAAATCTCCTGTTTCTCCCAGCAGTTCTGTGTTAGATTGTATGTCTTTTCAAATGCAAATGTACCAACTCTGAAGGCTCTAGGTGAGGTTCAAGATTCCACCTAAGGCCCCATACTCTAAAAAGGCTTAAAGGAGAAAGTCTATTTTTTTCTGGGCAAATTCTAACTTCCATTTTAACAAATGCCATCAAATATAGGCTGAAGGCAGACTTACAGACTCTCTGTAATCATAGTTCCCAACATTCCTATCACACATGTATGTCTGTTGTACAGTAATAGACAGGAGAAACCAATATTCATAAGGCATTCAAGTATATAAACCTTTTTAAACACTTAAGTTCAATGTTTTCTTCTTCCTTGGACTAACCCCATCTATATGTATATGGCCTTGGGCCTCTGGCAGGGTGGATTCCAGTAGGCCCTGACCCCCTATCAAGCATCCTGTTTATTACCAGTGTGACATCAGCTTAAGCAACTCCAGAAGCTGCACTCTGTCCTCTACTTAAGCATTTCCTCCCCTCTACCCTGTACAGGGTTGCTCTGAGTTGGAACTGACTCCACAGCACACCACCACCACCACCACCACTACCACTACCACCACATTCCTTTCAGCCATTTCAGGTACCAAAATGCAAAACCTCATGCTTTCTTGAGTCTGTAATCCCACTCCTGACACCACCTGCTTGGGTTGGTCAGACCATGTCTGACTTCCTCTGATTCCACAGGAGGGAAAGAGAACTAAATTCCAAATCAGCCCAAGGCCAATTCCTGAGACGTGAAAGTCAGACATGCCTTCACCCTATATCAGTGCCTTTAAAATTAGTCAGACATGAGTACCAATTTTGAAAACTCATCCTTGTTATTTTGTTTCTCTAGAACGCCACTCTCTCATTATAACAT
The DNA here is from genome assembly GCF_000296735.1 of Chrysochloris asiatica. Lineage (NCBI taxonomy): Eukaryota > Metazoa > Chordata > Mammalia > Afrosoricida > Chrysochloridae > Chrysochloris > Chrysochloris asiatica. Next base: position 1,527,495 of record NW_006408768.1, on the reverse strand, counting down.
GTCTAAGGCTGGGTTTCTAGAGAAGCAAACCCAGTGACATATATATGTGTGTGTGTGTGTGTATTTATATGGAGTCCTGGTGTGGTGCTGTAGATTAATGCACCAGACTGCAAAGCTGTTTGAACTGAAGGGTCGGTGGTTCAAGCTCATCAGAAACCCTATACAGGTTTGCTATGGGTCAGAATTGACTCCACAACACTTAACAACAACAACATACATGTTGTTACATACATACTTACATACCAAAGTTTATTATCAAGGAAATAGCTTACAATTGCAGATCAGAGCTCCAGGTCCCTAATGGAAGAGAGAGCCTTTCCTGCATGGCCATTATATTGGGAACAGGCCACGCCCCCAAGGAAGCATTCCTTTAATTGATTGGCTGCTCTTAGCCACTCATCATAGTTTCATTAGGTTTCATCACCTTTGTAGTAAGCACATCTCAACTGCTAACCCCCTGGAAATCCTGACCTAGTCAAGTTGACACAGAACCCTAACTATTTCATTGGTATATGTATCGCTTCTTCATGAGCCCATTTAAGTGTTGGGGAATTTTCATTCTTCACAATTTATATAGTGTTTGTTATGATCAACACAGTTGAATGCCTTTGCATAGTCAGTAAAATACAAGTAAATA
>NW_006408768.1:1510129-1525848 GCF_000296735.1 Chrysochloris asiatica | reverse complement strand
CTGGCCTTGTTTTGGCTTCTCCGTAGTCTCTTCTCATAGATGCAGTCAACTTGATTCCTACATGTCCATGTGTATAGTCACTATTTATGTTGTTGAAAAATGACTGTTTGCAATGACTATGTTTTTGGTCTTGCAAAATTTGTCATGTGATCCCTAGCATCATTTCTATCACCAAGGTCATATTTTCTGTTTACCAATCCTTCCTCTTTGTTTCCATCATTAGTATTCCAATCACTAGTAATTGTCAATGCCTCTTGATTGCATATTTGATAAATTTCAGACTTAAGAAGTTAGTAGAATTCTTCAGTGTCATTATGATTAATTTTAGTGATTGATGTATAAACTTGAAAATTGTGGCATTAACTTATCTTCTGTGTAGGCATATGGATATTATCCTATCACAGACAACATTTGTACTTCAAAATAGATCTTGAAATGTTCCTTTTGATGATGAACATGACACCATTCCTCTTCAATTTGTCATTACAAAATAGTAAACCATATAATTGTTCAATTCAAAATGGCCAATACCAGTCTATTTCAGTTCACACTAATGCCTAAGATGGAGTCTTGGTGTGGCACTGTGGATTAATGTACTGGGCTGCAAGGTCCATTTGAAATGCAAGGCCAGCAGTTCAAGCTCACCAGCCATTCCTCAGAAACCTTGTGCAGGGTTGCTATGAGTCATAACTGACTTGACAGCACTTAACAACAACAATACATGCCTAGGATATTAGTCTTTATGTATTCCATTTTTTAACAGTGTCCAGTTTGGGTCAGCAGTTTGAAATTACCAACTGTTCCATGGGAGAAAGATGAGGCTTTCTGCTTCTGTAAAGATTTACAGCCTTGGAAACCCTGTACAGAGTCGCGATGAGTCGGAACCGACTCCACGGCACAAAACAACAACAACAACAGTTTTCCTAGATTCGTACTTTTTACATTCCACATTCTGGTTTTTAATGGACATTTTTAGCTGTTTTTTCTCATTTTGAATTGTGCTCCATCAGCAAATGAAGGTCCCAGAAGCTTTGTTCCACTCACGTTATTCAGATCAACTGTTCCACCATACTTACTTAATCTGTATGCTGAGCAAAGAATTCAAGAAACTGGATTATGTGAAGAAGAATGTGACATCAGCTTGGAGGAAGACTCATTACCAACCTGCGATATGCAGATGATACAACCTTGCTTGCTGAAAGTGAAGAGGACTTTAAATACTTGATGAAGATCAAAGACCACAGCCTTTGGTATGGGTTGCAGCTCACTGTAAAGAAAACAAAATCCTCACCACTGGGCCAATAAATAACATCCATATTAATGGAGAAAAGATTGAAGTTTTCAAAGATGTCATTTTGCTCAGATCAACTATCAACACTCATGGAAGCAGCAGTCAAGAAATCAGACAATGTATGTCATTAGGCAAATCTGCTGTACGAAAACTTTTTAAAGTGTTCAATAGTAAGGATGTCAGTTTGAGGACTAAGGTACACCTGACCAAAGCCAGCTATTTTCAATATCTCATATGCATGCAAAAGTTGGACAGCGAATACAGAAGACCATAGAAGAATTGATGCATTTGAGTTATGGTGTTAGAGGAGAATATTAAAAGTACCATGGACTGTATTAAAAGAACCAACCAATCTGTGTTAAAGTATAGCCAGAATGCTCCTTAGAAGCCAGAATGGCCAGACTTGATCTCTCATACTTTGGACATATTATCAGGAGGGACCAGTCTCTGGAGAAAGGGTGTCCTGTTTGGTAAAGTGAGGGTCAGCAAAATAGAAGAAGACCTCCAGCGAGATGGATTGGCAGTAACAATGGGCTCAAATGTGCCAACAATTGTGAAGTTGACTCTGGACGGGGCTGTGTTTTGTTCTGTTGTGCATAGGGTCTCTGTGAGTCAGTACTGGCCTTTTGACACCTAACAACAGCAACAATAAGATCTTTTCAGGAAATTCCACATGAAAAAATTATTCAGGTGACTGAACTGTCTTCTCCTTTCAAGGGTAACAAAACTCACTCATAACCACCCTATAGGACAGAGTAGAACTGTCCCATGGGATTTCCAGGCTGTAAATTTCTACAGAACCAGACTGCCAGGTGTTTTATCCCACAGAGCAGCTGGTGGAGTCAAACCGCCCACTTTTCAGTTCAAACTTAAGAACCGCGCCCTTGGTGATGGGAAAAGCACAGACTGGATTTGACTTTCAGATCCACTCTTACAATTGTATGACTCTGGACAAGTTATTTTCCTTCTCAAAACTTCAGTTCTCTGTCTCTAAAGAGGGATGACAATGCCTACCGCACATTCAACAAATATTAGTCCTTCTATTATGCTTGTAAAAAGAGTTCTGGCGATTGAGCTGTTAACTGCATGACCGGCAGTTTGAATGCCCCCTCAGTTCGTTGTGAGAAAGATGAGGCTCTCTGGTCGGGTAGAAATTTGCAGCCTCAGAAACCCTATAGAGGGTTGCTCTGTATAGGAATTGACTTGATGGCATACAGCATTAACAACAATTTTTCTTTTAAACATCTGCACTTTCTGTTTTAATCAGGTTGAAATTGTTTTGGGGTTTATTATATGCATTCCCAGTATTTTCACCAGAATATGTAAAACATAAATAAAACTTTTCCTGTCAGTAGTTGAGTGTATTGGAATCCTGATGTGGTGCTGTGGTCCTGGTGTGGTCCAGATAAACACTGGATGACAAGCTCAGGTTGAGCTACAAGATTGGTGGTTCAAACTCACCAGCCACTCTTCGAAAACCCTATATGGGGTCACTACAAGTCAGAATTGACTCAATGGTACTTAACAATAGTGGATTTATTAGGAATACTTCTGACACTGTAGCATAAGCACTGGACTACTAACCACAAGTCGACAGTTTAAACCTACTAGATACTCCATGGGAGAGAGAGAAGGCTTTCTACCCCTGTAAAGATTTACAGCCTCCGAGACCGTATCCAGGATTGTTTTGAGTTGAAACCGACTTGATGGCATATAACAACACAAAGTAAATGTATTGCCATATGGTTTGCCCTTTCACTAAATGATCAAGACACAAGGAGTTTTGAGTTCTTCCTTATCGCTGTTGCTTTGCAATAGGTTTTGTCATTGCAATGATCAATTACACCTTCCTCTTCTATGCTTTCACTTACGTTTGTGTCCTTTCTGTGCTAATCATAAATCATTTTAGAGGAGCACAGCTGAGCTGCCCACTTCTATGGACTGGGTGTCTTTGAAGCATAATTTTTGGATGTGACAGTTTGGGGGTGTTTTAAATCAGATTTTCGGTAATGGTTGGAGGCGTGGTGGCTCCATATGATAAGCACTGGACTGTAACCACCACAAGGTCTGTGGTTTGAGCCCAGCAGCTGCTCCACTGGAGAAAGATGAGGCTTTCTGCTCCCTCAGAGATTTAAAACATCAGAAACGCTATACAAGGCCACTATGTTGTTGTTGTTACATACTGTTGAGTCAGTTCCTACCCATAGCGACCCTGTATAGGGCTTCTGAGGAGCAGCTGGTGAACTTGAACCACCGACCTTGTGGTTCAAACCGACGTTGCAGTCCAGCACTTTAACCCATAGCACCATACCGGGACTGCCATGAGCAAGCATATTAGGAGGACTGGATTTCATGGACAGTCTGGGGGACTCCCTGAAGAAGTGTCTGCCTTCTCCCTGGGTACTCTTTCTATTATTATTAATGACAAAACAGTTGCCAGTTAAACAACTTTCAAAATTTAATGGTATTATGTTCATCATGTGTGCGACCATCACTACTATTATTTTCCAAATTATTTTGCCATAAAGTTTTATCTTTTATGCACATGTGTACTGTTCTAAAGAACGTATCCATAGCTTTTAATTATTTTCAATTGGTTCTTTACTTCAAGGAATTTAGAACCCTTGGTAAAATCATTTGGGAGTCTGGCATTAGAAAGCTTGGAGACCTGTACTCAAGGCCCAAATTTCCAACAACCTACAGATCTCCCATGAAGCTGACTTTAACAGCTGTGAAATTGTGTGTCACAGAGCTGCTGTAAGGGAAAGCATCTCTACGTACAATAGTACTCTATTGCAAATAAGCCTTTCCATAGATTAATGCCACTTTGAAGTCATATCTGTGAAAGTAAGTGTTCATCTTCCACTTACAGTCTCAGTCAGTTTCATTAGTACCACTGTTGGTGTTGTTAAGTTCCAACTCATAGTGACTCTGTACAGGGTTTCAGAGGAGCAGCTGGTGGGTTTCAACTGCCGACCTTGTGGTTCGAATTCCAGTGCTAATCCTATACCTATAGCACCATGCCAGGAGCCCTTAATGTCTTCCTTAGTATGACTACTGATGACAATGCTCCATGGGTCTCTTGCATTTTGCCATGACCTGTGAGCACAAGAGTAGTGCAAGTGGGTAGTATAAACGGTTAGGAGCATGACTACTAACAGAAAAGTTGATGGTTCAAACCCACCCATTGACACCTCAGAAGAAAGGTTTGGTGATCTGCTAAGAAATCAGCCATTGAATATCTTATAGCACATAATATACTCTGAATCACACGGAGTCACAGTGAACCAGAGTCAACTAAACAGCAGCTTGTTTGGGTTTTTTTGTTTGTTTGTTTTCTGAGTAGAAACACAGACTGCCTTTGTTCTAGACTATCCTGTCAAGAATGTTTGTATAATAAATAACCTTGGAAGATAGAGTTAAAGAATCCCTCTGTAGCTGAGGGCAGGTTGGTTTATTGTATTGTGGTTATGAGTCAAGCTGCTAATCGCATGATCAGCAGTTCAAAATTACCAGTGGTTCTGCTGGAGAAAGATGAGGCTTTCTGTTCTCATAAAGATTTACAGCCTCAGAACCCTATACAGGGTCACTGTGAGTTGGAACCAACTCCACAGCACATAACCACCGCCACCAAAATAAAGGAAATTTCTCTAGACAACTTTGGAGCAGATTTGCTTGCAGCATAAAAAAAAAATTGGGGCTCCTTAAGTTAGAGTTGGTATTAATACGCTGAACTGCAACTCAAACTCACCAAGAAAGAGCTCCTTGGAAACCCTCTTCAGGGTTGCTGTGGGTTGAATTGATTTGATGGCACTTAACAAGTTAGAGCTAAGAAGCCTTAGTAGCACAGTGGTTAAAGCATCCAGCTGCTAGCTGAAAGGTCAGCAGTTCAAACCCACCAGGCACTCCAAGGAAGACAAATGTGCCAGTTGTTTCCTTAAAGATTATAACCTTTGAAACACTGTGGGCAGTTGTACTGTCCTGTAGGGTTTCTCTGAGTTGGAACCAACTCAACAGCTCTGGGTTTGGTTTGGGGTTTTAAGTTAGAGTTCCCCAGCTATGACCCAAACCTGTGCAGTATCCACCTGGACTGCTCCACATCATTCCCATGAAACTTGAGGGTCAGGGAACAGACCCAAACACAAAACCCATGCGTCCTGCTTTGCTATGGGTGAAGAAACCCTTTGTTCCAGGAGTCTTAAGTTTTTCCGCTAACATGGCATTATAGCTGGCTTGCTTGTTAGCTTGCAGATAAAAAAAAATCTTAGCAACTCCTCATTTTTAAAGCTATTAGTTGTCATTGAGTTGGTGGCAAGTAACTCCATGCAAAACATTGCCCAGTCCTGCATCATCTGCCCAATTGTTGGTACACTAGAAGCCATGGTTGCAGCCACTGTATGTTTTGAGTGCCTTCTATCCTAGGAGCTTGTCTTTCAGCACTGGATCAAACAGTATTTTGCTGTGCTTCCTAGAGTTTTCATTTGCTAATTTTCAGAAATATATCACCAGGTCTTTCTTCCTAGTCTGTCTTAGTCTGAAAGTTCCACTGAAACCTGTCCACCATGGGTGACTCTGCTAATATGAAAAATACTTGTGGTGTAGCTTCCAGCATTACAGCAACACTCAAGCCACCACAGTGTGACAAACTGATAGGTGGTCACTTCTTGATACCACAGTTACATGGTCTGTATGAAAATATTTCAGCACAGTGGACTGATACATGTGTATTATCTTAGGGGAAACCAGTAGTCCAAGAGCCGTTATTATCCTTACCTCAGTCAACAGTGGAAGCTCTGCTGAATAGCACAGCAACAGTCAGAAAGGATTTTTTTGTAACTTTTTATTGTGAATTGAGTGAAAGTTTACAATGCAGATCATCAGTCCCACATTCAACAAATCATACACTTCACATCATTACAACAATTGCAATTCCTTCCATGTACCATCAGTTAACAGTATTTACCTCTATTCACTTTAACTCTTGTATTCATCCCTTTGTCTTCTACTACTTCATCTTTCATCTGCCAATCTACCTATTGTTGTATATTGCCTGCCCCGTCACCCATGTTAATATGTGTCTATCCTCTAGCCCATGAATAATTTTCCCTTCTTCACTTCTTCCTGTAGCCATCATAGAATATTTCTTTGATCAAGAAAACCTTTACTTGACCTTTTGCAATAGTGGTCTCATACAATATTTGTATTTTTGTGATTGACTAATTTCACTTAGCATAATATCCTCCAGGTTCATCCATGTTGTGAGGTGTTTTGCAGATTCATTGATATTCTTTAGTGTTGCATATATATCACTTCTGTGGATATACCAGAGTTTGTCTAACCATTCTTCTGTTGATGGGCATTTAGTCTGTCTCCATATTTTTGCTATTGTTAATAGTGCTGTAGTGAACATAAATGTACAGATATCTATTTGTGTCACAACTCTTATTTTTTGAGGATATGAACAAAGTAGAAAGATTGCTGGGTCATATGGTATTTCTGTTTCCAACTTTTAGAGAAAGCATCACACAAAAGCACACAGTGGTTACAACATTTTAACAATCCCACCAACAGTGTAGGAGAGTTCCAGTATCTCCACATATTGCCATCATTTGTTGTTTTCTGTTTTGTTTTGTTTTTTTAACTTTGCTATTAATGCTGGAGTAAGATGATATCTCATTTATTTTGATTTGTATCTCTCTAAGGAGCTCTGGTAGCGTAGTGGTTACATGTCAGGCTGCCCACCTCAAGGTCAGCAGTTCAAAACTACCAGCTGTTCCACGGGAGAAAGATGAGGCTTTCTTCTCCCGTAAAGATTTACAGCCTTGGAAACCCTGTGCAGGGTAGCTATGAGTCAGAACCGACTCCATGGTACGTAACAACAACAACAATAGCTAATGACCACAAGCATTTTTTAATATGTTTCTTGGCCATTTAAATGTCCTCTTTGGTGAAGTTCATGTTCTCTACCCATATTTTAATTGGACTATTTGTCTTTTGCTTGTTGAGGCATTGAAATGTTCTTTAAATTTTGGAGAGCAATCCTTTGTCTCATATGAAATTGTCAATTTTTACCCCCAGTCTGTGTATTATCTTTTTTTAAAAAACTCTTTTAGTGAAATCTTTTGATTCACATTTTGTTGTTGTTGTTATGAAGTGCCATCCAGACAATTTTGACATAGCGACCCTGTATAGAGTTTCTGAGGAGCGACTGTTGGCCTTGCAGTTCAAACTGACTTGCAGTCCAGCACATTAACCCACAGCACCACCCCAGGACTCCTTGATTCACATAGATGTCTAATTTTTAGGAGGTCCCAGTATTCTGTTTTACCTTCTCTTTGTGTGCTTTCAGTTGTTTGATAGTGTATTTATGCCATGTATCAGTAAGTTTGTCCCTATTGTTTCATTAATGATTTGTGTAGTTCTAGGCTTTACATTTTGGAGTCCTGGTGTGGCGCTGTGGGTTAATGCACCAGACTGAAAAGCTGTTTGAACTGCAAAGTCGGTGGTTCAAGTCCACCAGCTGCTCCTTGGAAACCCTATACAGGGTCGCTATGGGTCGGAACCGACTCGACGACACTTAACAACAACACAACAGGCTTTACATTTAGGTCCTTAATCCATGCTGAGTTCAGTTCTGTATATGGTGTGACATATGGGTCTTGTTTCATTTTTCTTCAAATAGATTTCCAATTGTGCCAGCACCATGCATTGAAGGAGACTATCTCTTTCCCTTTTAATGCATTTGGCCCTTTGTCAAAGATCAGCTGACTGTAGGTATATGGATTTACTTCTGGGTTCTCAATTCTGTTTCATTGACTGATGCATCTTTTGATGTATGAATACCAGGCTGTTTTGACTACTGTGTCTGTGTAATAGGTTTTGAGTTTGGAAGTGAGGGGCCTCCTATTTTGTTCTTTTGATAATATTTTGCTCATCTGGGGTCTATTTCATTTCCATTTCTGATATTTTATTATTAATCATTTGGACCAGGTTTTGAATTATTGCCAGTGTTGTATCTATCTTTTTGATTGTTCCTGTAGCACTTTCCTAACTTCTTCCTTATTTTTCTCAACCACTCTGTGGAGTATTTGCATGCAACTTAATATCATTCTCCTGAATTCCTTTTCAGGCAGTTCTAAAGCCTGTCCTCCTTCCAATGGGAGGTCTAGGTCTACCTCCAGCTCATTTGTCTCAGTTACTCTATCTTGTTTCTGGACATGTGCCGTTATCATCATTTGTATCTTGGGCATCTTCAGTAATTAGATGTATTTTCAGTAATTAGATGAATGTATGTTGATGTGTTATTAAACTTTCTGATTGCCTTCAGGTAGATGTGATGAGGAAATAGGCTTCCTTTTTCACTTTTCTTATTACTCAACTTAGAGTAAGTGTAGCAGGTGTTGGCTGTCTATCTGGTATATAGCAGCTGGTATTGGCTCTTGCCTGAATGATGGGATTTTGTAGAATGTGATTTGCTTTGCTATCTGACCACAATTGCTGTCTCATCTTGGGTAGCTGAGAGGGAAAGAAAGAGTGCCCTGAAGGAAAAAGGGGGACCCAAAATCAAAACAACAACAGCAAAACAAAACCAAAAAAACCCCACCAGATTGGGTACTACAGTCTATAATAACAGAAAAGAAAAAAATCTGTAGCAAAATATGAGTATGACTTTAATGCCCCTCTCTCAGCTTCTTGCCTTCAAGGCTTCCTAAGAAATTTCAAGAATTGCTGTTACTCCTTATGGCATAACTCATGATTTAATTTTCAGCCTGTTTCCTTTTTAGTCTGTCTCTCTCCCCTCCACAACCCCATTCAGGACTTTCTCCTAGTGATAAACAGTTCAGGACTGGCTGGAGCCATTCTGGTACTGTTCCATTTTAAGCAGTCTCTTCCCCCTTCTTTGATTCTGCGTGCAGTGGTCTTTGCTGAACAGATCTGTGCATATGCATAGTAGAACCCTCTGGGGGTGCTCTTTCATTTCCATATCAAGTTAGTGATTAGTTTTTGCATCTTGTTAAATAATGATGTTGAAATATGGATTTGGATTGCATTATATATCTATAATGTGCTTTGCATAGTAGTGACATTTTCAAAACATTAAGTCTATATCCAAAAGCATGGTCCATGCCTCCATTTCTGCTGGTCGTTTTTGGTTTCTTGTAGTATGCTTTGTAGTTTTCTTTGTATAGGTCTTTTGTATATCTGGTTTGATTTCTTCCCTAGTATTTCATCTTAGGAGTCCTGTGGGTTAATGCACTAGACTGCAAAGTCAGTTTGAACCACAAGGTTGGTGGTTCAAGCTCACCAGCTGTTCCTCAGAAACCCTCAGAAACAGGGTTGCTATGGGTCAGAACCGACTTAAGAGCACTTAACAAAAACAATAATAACAATTTCATCTTTGGGGTGGCTATTGTAAATAGTATTGTTTCCCTGATTTCCTTTCCAGAGCTCTCTTTATTAATGTAAAGAAATTCAACTGACTTTTGTGTGTTTATCTTGTACCCTGATACTTGGATGAATCTATCAATGAGTTCCAATAATTTTCATCCTGCATCTTTGGGATTTTCTATGTATAGGATCATAAAATCTGCCAATAATTTTCTATTTTAGTGATGTCCTTGATGGTTTAGTTTGTTTGCATAGTTATGTTTGTTTCATAAAATGAATTTAGGAGTTTTCCTTCATTTTATATATTATGGAATAGTTTGAGTAGAATTAGTGTCAGTTCTTCTTTACCGATCTGAAAGCTTTCACTTTCCCTTTCTTGCCTTATACCTCTGGCTAAGACTTTCAGCACAATATTGAGTTAGAGTATTGATAAAGGGTATCCTTGTCTAGTTCTTGTTCACAAAAAGAATGGCTTCAGTTCACTGTTGAGAGTGATGTTGGCTGTTGGTTTTGTATTTATGCTCTCAGTTATGTTGAGGAATTTCTCTTGTATTCCTGTTTTGTTATTGTTTTCACCAAGAATGAGTATTGGATTTTGTCAAATGCCTTTTCTGCATCAATTGATATGATCATGGGATTTTTTTTTTTTTCACTTTGTTTTATTTATGTGGTGGGTTATGTTGATTGGTCTTCTAATATTGAACCTTCCTTGCATACCTGGTATGGATCCCACTTGGTCATGATGTATTATTTTGAGACTCTATTGACTAGGATTTTGTTGAGAAGTTTTACATTTATGGTCATGAAAGTTATTGGTCCATAATTTTCATTTTTATTGGAGTCCTTTTGTAGCACTGTGGGTTAATGTGCTGGACTGCAAAGTTGGTTTGAACCACAAGGTTGATGGTTCAAGCTGACCATCCACTCCCTGTAAGTACTATACAAGGTTGCTATAGGTTGGAACCAACTCAGCTGTGCACAACAACAACAATAGTGATGTATTTGCTTAGTTTAGGTATCAGAGTTATGCTTGGTTCATAAAACAAGTTTTCCATCACTTTCTATATTACAGAATGGTTTAAGTAAAATTGGTGTCAGCTCTCCTCTGAATGTTTGGTAGAATTCACCAATTAAGCCATCTGGAGCTGGACTTTTTTGAGTTGGGAATTTTTTAATGACTTGATCAATTTATTCTCTTGTACAATTCTTCAAGTTTTCTACTTTAGTCTGTATTAGCCTAGGTAGTCGTTCTAGAAATTTGCCCATTTGTTCTAGATTTTTCAAATTTCTTGAAGTAAAATTCTTCATAGTATTCTGTTATCTTTTAAAATTTCCCTTGGCTCTATTGTGACTTCACCCATATCATTTCTTACTTGTGTTGTTTGTGTCTTCTAATTTTCTTTTGTTAAATTTGTCAATGGTTTGTCATTTTTATTAATCTTTTCAAGGAACCAATTTCTTGTCTTGTTTATTTTTTCTGTTGTTTTTCCATTTTTGGTTTCATTTATTTCTACTTTAACCTTCATTATTTCTTTTCTTCTGGTGGCAGTAGGCTTACTTTGCTGCTCTTTTTCTAATTGTTGGAAATATTAAGTTTGATTTGGGGTCTTTCTTCTTTTTTGATGTTGGTGTTTACTTTTGATGTGTGTCAAAGGTTTTGATATGTTGTGTTTTCATTCTTACTTGATTCAAGACATTTTTTTTTATTTCACTTTTTAATGCAGTAACTTTAAAGCAAGGTGTTAGTCCCTTGATATTTTTTCCTTGATCATTTCTAATTTTGTAGCATTTTGATCTGAGAAGATGCTTTGTAGTATTTTGATTTTTTTTTTTTTTTTAATTCATTGAGGTTTCTTTGTGGCCTAACATATGATCTGTTCTAGAGAATGTTCAATGTGCAATGGAAAATAATATATGTTGTCTTGTTGTGTTGAGTGTTCTGTATTTGTCTATGATGTCAAGTTGGTTGTATATGGTGTTCCATTCTTCTATGTCTTTGATGACTTTTTTCTAGTTGTTTTGTCCTTTGTCAAAAGTGATGTCCTTAAATTTCATGTTATTATAGAGTTATCTATTTTTTCTTCATTTACATTAGAGTTTGATTTATGTATTCTGGGCTCTCTCATTGGGGATATAGATAGTTATTATGGTTATTTTCTCATTCAGTTGACCCCTTAATCATGAGATAATGTCCTTCTTTGTCTCTTATGCTGTTTTTTGCCTTAAAGTCTATTTTAATCTCTTAAAATTGCCAATCCTGAATTTTTGATTGCCATTAGTTTGATATATTTTTTCCAACGTTTAAATTTTAGTATGTTTTTGTCTTTGTGTGCAAGATATGTCTCTAGTAAACAGCATAGTGAAGGATCCTGTTTTCTTATCCGTTTGCTCTTGACTGGTGCATTTAATCCATTTACATTCAGTGTAATTATCAATAGGTATGAAGTGATTGCTGTCATTTTTCTGTTTTCTTGTGGTGCTGCTGGTTTCTTTCTTCCACATATATTTCTTCACTGAGTATATTTCTTTATTTGTTTATTCCAACTTTTTATTGTGAATTGAGTGAAGGTTTACAGAACAGATCATCAATTTTACATTCAACAGATCATCTCGTTTGATTCATCATATGGTTGAAATCCTCTCCATGTACCAACAGGTGACAATATTTACCTCTGTTCACTTTAAATTTTGCATTCCTCCCTGTGTCTCCCATAGCTTTCATCATTCCTTGCTAAGCTCCCACTAGTATATTGCCTGCTCTGTCAACTATACTAACATATGTCTACCCTTTAGTCCATAGATAACCCCGCACCCCTGTCCCGTAACCATCATGGCTTGCTTCTTTTATCAAGATAAATGTTTTTTTTTATATAATTTGTTATAACTTTAGTTTCCTACAATATTTGTCCTTTTGTAATTAATTGATTTCCCTCAGCATAATATCCTCCAGGTACAACCATGCTGTGAGATTCATCATTATTCTTCAACATTTTGTAGTATTCAAACCAAAGTTTGTTTAGCCATTCTTCTGTTGATGGGCTTTTATGCTGTCTCCATCTTTTTTATTTGTCTCTTGTAGACAGCATATTGAAAGATCCTATTTTCTTATCCATTCTGCTCTTTATTTCTCTTGGCTGGTACATTTAATCCATTTTCTTTCAGTGTAATTATCAGTAGGTATGAGTTGATATTTCTCTGTTTTTTGTGTGCTTGTATATGTGTGTGGTGCTGCTGGATTCTTTGTGCCACATAATTTTCTATGCTGAGTTAATTTTATTTGCGGACTTTCTTGTCATTTTCATTTCTGTTGTTTTAATGTTTACTAACTCTCATTTTGCTTATTTTAATTTTGATGTGCAGGTGTATTATTTTTTGTTGAGATTACCCTAAGTTTTATTAATTTTTCTCTTTTTAAATGTCTGTTTTATTTAGAAATCTGTCTTACTTCCTTGCCATTTGCAAATTCTGTATCTACACTATTCCTTATTTTTGCTTTGTCGTTGATTTCATTATACATTGATATGATTGGTTCCCTATTTTCAGTCTTATAGGTTTATTTTACTTTGAATGCTTCAGTATCTGGATTGAGCTCTGGGTTGTGCCATCTTGTATGTTAATCTCAGGTTGTTATCTGTTCTTGTTGGTTCACAATCCGTATAACACCCTTTACCATTTTTTGTAAAGTTGATCTGGTCATTACAAATTCCTTTAATTCTGTTTATCAGGAAATGTCCTAATTTCACCATAATTTTTTATTTTTAAGTTTTCATTGTGAATTATGTGTTACACAGGTGAACAAAATTCTATCGTATTTTGTTTCATTGCAATGATCACAATCCACTGCATGCTTCATCAAGCAACCAAAGGGTACACCCTACATGCCTGTTCCCTGGATGCCAGCACATAGCCTCTCTCCCTCCATGAGTCTAGAGTCCCCAGCTGCTCCTTCTGTTTACGTCATCTCTGCCTCCATTCCTAGTGTCACTGCCTCCCCAGACAGGGTCTCTTAACTTTGCTTTTCTCCCTTGATGATTCCAATAGGGATCTCCACTCCTAGACTGCAAAATCAGCCAATCCCCTCCTTTTGTTACCAAACATTTACATTTACCTTTCCAACACTCACTGTCAGATCTGATAGCAATAATTCCCTAATGAACTACAGGCGTCCTTTCCCCTCACCTTTTATCAACCCCATACAGACAGGTTGGAAACAATTCAGTGGAGGTTCTACCTTTCCCTGTATCCTCTGGAGCTATGTTCCCTACTGAAAGCTGAAAGCTTGTAAGCCAGTCACTTCTTGCCTTTGTAGTCCCCCCATTTTGTGTAGCTAATGTCTAAGTTCCCCATCCCTGTTGACCCTGTGTACCAAGGGGGTGAGAATGATCCTCACTGTAGAGATTTGTCCACTCCTTTTGTCATACTGCATTCACAAGCATAGGTCAAGTTCATCCATTTGTAGTGGGTTACACTCTCCTCCACCCCCCACCCCCCCGCCTTCTTTCTTTCTGTAGTCATGTTCTGATCATCTAGCCATTGATGCCAGGTCATATGGGCACTATCTGTAAGTGTGGGTGTTCTTGTGCATATCCCCTTACTTCATATCAACTGGATGCTTCATACTTCATTCTAGTCCTCTGGGGCCATGTCCCTGCCCCTGGGCCCAGGAGTCCCCAGGTCTCATCATACTGCTGGTTAACCAGGTCTCATTCCAGGTTAACAGGAGTCTATTGAATGTGGCCAGACTTAGTTGACAACTTCATTGCTGTTTTTCCCCCACATCCCCTTATCGGTGACCAACATGGTCAGCATCAGGACCATATGCCTACTAGTGTATTCCATTTGAATTTAGTCTTGAAAGGGAGTTTGCCTTGAGGGGACCTGACCACTTGCTTTGATGGCTTCCTGGGGAACAACTTGCTTGTTCTTTTAGTAGTCAATTGGACTGCTGTTATTGTTTTTGATTTTTTTTCAGCTGGTCTGTCTTTCAAGAAGTATCTTCTGTTCTTGTAGCTGCTCCAGACTGGTCTCCTTGTCCTTTCAAGTGGAAATTTCACACCTCAGAAGATTCTGGATGGGGATCAGGATTCCACCTATGGTCTTGTGCAATGCAAAGGCTCTACAGGAAGCTTCCTTCACTGGTCAAGTTCACTGGGTCATTTTAGGTATTGCAATCAGTTATAGGCTGATGATGGACTTACAAGTTTTCTCTGGTGATGTTTCTGGCTAGTCCTCTCTCTCCCTTTCAAGTGTCTATTTTACAATAGTAGGCAAGGGAAACCAAGATTCAAAAGAAAGCCAAGCATCTTAACATCATTTCCCCACTTTTGCCCATTCAAACCATGCCTCAATCTTTGTATCCACGAGCCCTGTTGTTCCACGTTTGTGCTTACATCGTTATTTGCCTCTGACCTATTTAGCCCATGTAAACCTGCCTAGCTATTTTCCCATCCACCTTATTTTTCCTTTCCCCTTCCCCTTCTAGTGTATGCCCCCACCAGCACCCTAACTATCCTGTGTCTATTCCATACCCTGTGCTCCACTATCCTGTGCCTATTCCCTACCGTGTGCTCCACCTCCCCTCCCTCCCACTCACCCCACCCCATACACCCTGGTAACCAACAAAATAAATAAATAATAAAATTAAAGGTAATTTTTTTTTGTTTTCCCCTTTTAGTGCAGGTGCTTTTTCTTAATATTTTACAATAATGGACCTATGTCATATTTCTCCTTTTGTGACTGACTGATTTGACTCAGCATAATGTCCTCAAGGTTCATCAGTATTAGGCCGTGGCTTTCTGCTTCCTTGCTATTCTTCAGGGTAGCGTAATATTCTGTTGTGTGTATGTACCAAAGTTTGTTTATCCATTATTCCATAGATGGGCACTTAGGCTGTCGCCATATTTTGCTATTGTATATAGTGCTGCTATGAATATTGGTGTGCATATATCTACTTGCATTATGGCTCATATTTCTTGTGGATAAATACCAAGTAGAGGAATTGCTGGATTATAAGGTATCTCTATTTCCAACCTTCTGAGGA
>NW_006408768.1:1501516-1509169 GCF_000296735.1 Chrysochloris asiatica | reverse complement strand
TATTGACATTTTCACAATATTAAGTCTTCCTATCCAGGAGCATGGTATTTTCTTCCATTTTTGTAAGTCTCTTTTGGATTCTTGTAGTAATGTTCTGTAGTTTTCTTTGTATAGGTCCTTTGTTTCTCTGGGTACATTTATTCCTAGATATTTCATCCTTTGGGTGGCTACTGTAAATGGTATTGTTTTCCTAATGTCCTTTTCAGCAATGTCATTATTGATATAGAGGAATCCAACTGATTTTTGTATGTTGATCTTATACCCTGCCACTTAGCTGAATTCTCTAATGAGTCTTTGGGGTTTTCTATATATAGGATCATATCATCTGCAAATAGAGTTTTACTTCCTCTGGAAAAGAATGTGTATTGTGCTGTTGCTGGGTTGAATGCTATGTACACATCTATGAGTTCAAGTTGACTGATTGTGCTGTTTAGTTCCACTATAGCTTTGTTGAGTTTCTTTCTGGTTGTTCTATCCCTTTCCGAAAGTGGTGTATTAAAATCCCCCTCTGTAATTGTAGATTTATCTATTTCTTTCTTCAATTCTAGTAGGGTTTGCTTTATATATATCTTGGTGCTCTTTCATTTGGAGCGTAGATGTTAATTATGGTTATGTCATCTTACTCAATTGACCCTTTAATCATGAGATAGTGTCCTTCTTTAACCCTTATGCTGGTTTTTGCCTTAAAGTTTATTTTATCAGAGATTAGTATTGCCACTTCTGCTTGTTTTTTTAATTGCTATTAGCTTGGTATATTTTTTTACCATCCTTTAACTTTTAGTATGTTTTTGTCTTTGTGTGTAAGGTGTGTCTCTTGCAGGCAGCATATTGAAGAGTCTTGTTTTCTTATCCATTCCGCCACTCTTTGCCTCTTCACTGGTGCATTTAATCCATTCACATTCAGTGTAATTATCTATGGTGGAGGTGGTTATGTGCCGTAGAGTCAGAACCGACTCACAGTGACCCTGTACAGGGTTTCCGAGGCTGTAAATTTTTACAGGAGCAGAAAGCCTCATCTTTCTCCCACGGAACAGCTGGTAGTTTCGAACTGCTGACCTTAAGGTTCACAGCCTGATTCATAACCACTATGCTACCAGAGCTCCTTAGGTATGGATTAACTGCTGTCATTATATTAATTTTTTGTGGTGATGTTTGTTCTTTTGTTCTGCATGCCTTTTTGTGCTGTGGTCATGTTTTTTGTGCTATTTCTAGTCTGTTTCTTCTTAGTTTTAATGTTTCCTTGTTCTGCTTTGATCTTTATTTTCATGGTAAGTTGTGAAGTATTACTTTTCTTTGAGGTTACCCTATAGTCTATTAAGTTTTCCCTTGTGTTTAAGACAGTCTACTGTATCCTACCATCTACTCGACCTCCTCACCACCTGGATCTCTGTTCCTATATTTTTCCCTTCTTTGACATTGTTAATATTTTGATCTTTGGTTGCATCACAGCTCCTCTGAATTCATTGCTGTAATTTTGTTCTGTTCTGAACTCTGCTATCTGTCGACTGAGTGACAGGTGGTGTTGCCACATCTGTCAATCTCTGGTTTTTGTCTGTTCTTGCTGGTTTTCATTCCTAAGAAATCCCTTTAGGATGTTTTGAAGTGCTGGATTGGGTTTGACAAAATCTTTTAGCTTCTGTTTATTCTGGAATGTTTTGATTACACCATTATATTTGATTGACAGTTTTGCTGGATAGAAGATTCTTAGTTGGCAGTTTTTTTTCTTTTAGGGTTTTATATATGTCTCCCCATTACCTTCTTGCCTGCATGGTTTCTGCTGATAAGTCAGAGTTTATTCTGATTTGCTTGCCTTTGTAGGTAACACTTCTCTTTTTACTGACTGCTTTTAGGATTCTCTCCTTGTCTTTGATTTTGGAGAGCTTAATTATGGTATGTCCCTGTGATTTTCTTTTGGGGTCTATCCTTTCTGGAGTACATTCAGCTTCTTGAATGTTTATCTTCTCATCCTTCAAGATGTTAGGAAAATTTTCTTCCAGAAGCTCTTCAGCTATCTCTTCTCTGGACTTCTGTGATTCTTCCTGTTCTTGGATGCCAATAATTCTTAAGTTATTCCTCTTCCTGTGATCCAGCATGTATCGTAGATTCTCTTCAGATTTTTCAATCCGTTTTTATGCTTGCTCTTCTATCTTAGCAGTATTGAGAGATTTGTCTTCCAGATCTCTGGTTCTGGCTTCCATCTCTTCCATTTTATTCCTTTGCCCTTTCAGTGTGTTGTCCATTTCTGATATTTTATTATTAATCATCTGGACTTCCTTTTGAAGGTTTTTGATTGTTTCTAGTGCCATGTGTATCTTGTTTGATTGCTCCTGTAGCACTTTCCTGACTTCTTCCTTATTTTCCTTCACCCCTTTTCAGAACATTTGAATTTGTTTCCATATCGTTCTTCTGAATTCCTTCTCAGGCAGATCCAGAGCCTGCTCTTCTACTGGATAGTCTGTGTCTACTTCCAGCTCATCTGTCTGTTACTTTTTTCTGTTTTTGGACATGTATTGAGATCTTTAATTGTATTTTCTTGGATATTTTCAGCAGTTATATGGGTTTTAAATGCTTAAATGGATGTATGTTGATTTGTTGCTAGGCTTGTTGAGTATCTCCTGGTGGATATGATCTGGAGATAGACTTCCCTTTTCACGTGTAATATCAGATATTTTGGCTCTTGTCCAAATGGTGGGGTATTGCAGGGTATGCTTAAAGCTTGGCTATATGGGCACAGTTGCTGTCTCTTCTTGGATAAGGTAGGGGAAGAAAGCTCCAACCCCTGGGAGAAGAGTGAAACCAAAAGAACCAAAGACAGAAACAATATATAAGCAGAGACAGACACCACCAATCAAAAACAAAAATAAAATTGTGATTGACACTGTCCATTGCTGTGCAGGCAGGGATAAAGGGTCCTGCCCAGGTCAACTTTGGTGCTGGGTCCCAGAGTCAGACATCATAAAAAGCAGCCTGCGGGTTTCCTCTCTGTGCCTTTAGAAAACCGTGGGTGCAATGCTGGACCCTTTTGGGGGTTTGCTCCCGCCTACCTGAAGGCATCTGGACTGGACAGTGAAGGCACAATCAGAATGAAGAGGAAAGATATGTGAAAAGTGAAAAGGGAAAGATGAAAATTTGGTCACACCTCTCCCTCCAGAAGCGCAGCTCCATGGCTTCTAGCTGGGTCACTGCCTCTGCTTAGCTGTGGCCCCACCCTCAGCCTGAGGACTTTTTGCTGCCAGCTTCCACAGCTGGATCAATTCAGGAATCACCGTATTTTGCTTCTACCGGCAGATTTCTTCACAGATGGGCATGGGAAACTGGTGCTCTATATAAATCAGTGAACTCAAGGTGATTGATTGTATTGTTTAGTTCCTCTGTATCTCTGTTGAGTTTCTTTCTGGCTGTTCTGTCATTTTGCAAAAGCATTTTATTAAAATCTCCCACTATTATTGTAAAATTGTCTGTTTCTTTCTTCAGTTCTACTAGGGTTTGATTTATGTATTTTGAGGCTCTTTCATTGGGAACATAAATATTTATTATGATTATGTACTCTTGTTCGATTGACCGTTTAATCATGAGATTATTTCCTTCTTTGTCTCTTATACTGGTTTTTGCCTTAAAATTTAATTTATCAGTGATTAATATTGCCACTCCTGCTCATTGTGTGTGTGTGTGTGTGTGTGTGTGTGTGGCAATTAGCTTGATATATTTATCCAGGCTTTAATTCTTAATATTTTTTTTTTGTGCTTGTGTATAACATGTGTCTCTTGCAGACAGCATATTGAAGGAACTTGTTTCCTTATCGAGTCTGCTACTCTCACTCTCTTGATTTGTGTATTTAATCCATTGGCATTCAATATGATTATCAATTTTTTTGTTGTTGTTAAGTGCTGTCAAGTCAGTTCTGACCCATAGCGACCCTGTATAGGGTTTCCAAGGAGCAGCTGGTGAGCTTGAACCTCTGACTTTGCAGTTCAAATGGCTTTGCCGTCTGGCGCATTAACCCACAGTGAATTGCCATCATTTTTCTGTTTGTGTTTTTTTGTGTGTGTGTGTGGTGATGCTGGTTTCTTTGTTCTGCATGCTTTCCTGTGCTGAGTTCATTATTTTGTGTGCTATTTCTTGTCAATTTCTTTATAGTATTAATGCTTTCAAAGTCTTCTTGGATTTTCTTTTTCTTTATTTGATGTGAAGGTGTATTACGTTTCTTTGAGGTTACGCTGCACTTTATTAATTCCTTCCCCATTTTAAAACAGTCTGTTTTATCCTAAAATGTACCTAATCTCACTATCTGGAATTCTGTAACTTTACTTTTCCCTCCCTTTGCTTTTAGTTGTCCATATCATAGACTGACATCCCAGATCCGCTGTTTTCAGTCTTATAGTTTTGTTCTGCTCTGGATACTTCCATATCTGGACTAAATTCTAGGTGGTTTTGCCATGTATGTCAATGTCTAGTTTTGGTCTGTTCTTGTTGGTTCTCAGTCCAAAGAACTCCCTTTATTATATTTTGGAGCATTGGCTTGACTTTTCCAAAATCATTTCATTTTTGTTTATCCTGAAATGTTCTAGTTTCACGGCCATATTTGATGGATAGCTTTGCTGCGTGTATGATTCTTGGTTGGCAGTTTTTTTTTTCTTTCAGAGTTTTGTATATGTCTCCCCATTGCCTTCTTGCCTGCATGGTTTCTGCTGAGAAATCAAAACTTATTCATACTGGTTTTCCTTTGTAGGCAACATTTTGTTTCACCCTAGCTGTTTTCACAATTCTTTCCTTATTTTTTATTTTGGAGTGTTTGATTATGATATGTCTTGATGATTTTCTTTTGGGGTTTATCCTGCCTGGGGTTTGTTCAGCTTCTCGAATGCTTATCTTCTCATCTTTTATGATTTTAGGGAAATTTTCTTCCTCCAGTTCTTTTACTATATTTTCTGGTTTCCATTGTCTCTTCGTGTTCTGGAATTCCAATCACATGTAGGTTATTCCTCTTCATGTTGTCCCACCTGAATCTTAGGCCTTTTACATATTTTTTCATTCTTTTATTCTGGTTGTTCTTCTATCCTAGAAGTATTGAGAGATTTGTCTTCAAGCTTGCTAATTTTGGCTTCCAGTGATTCAGTTCTACTCATTTGCACTTTCAGTGTATTGTCCATTTCTGATACTTTTTTTGACATCTGATGGCAGGATTTGTATAGTCTCCAATGCTATATCCATTTTGTTTGATTGTTCCTGTAGCACTTTTCTGAATTCTTCCTTATTTTTCTCAAATACTTTATGGAACATTTTCTAGCTTTTCCTCTTGGTCATTTGTTTGAGATTGTTTCCTGTCTTGATTTTGCCTGTGAGCATAAATGTTCTGCAGTTTTTAGGCATTGTGGTGTTGTTGTATTTGTATTAATTTGATGAGTCTATGTTAATGTATTCTTACCAAAATGGAGTCCTGATGTGACATATTCTTAGACAATCACCAATTGCCTCCTGGTGGGTGTTATCAGGAAATGACCTTCTCTGTTCACTGTTCATACATTTCACTATGGAGTGGTTTTAACAGATGTTAGTTGCAGGCACTTCTCTGGTATATAGCATATGGTATTGTCTTTTTCCCAATTGGTGGGGCTCTAGAGGGTATAGCTGTGGCTTGGTTGTGTGGCCACAATTGCTTTCTTCTGTTGTGTGATATAAGAATAGGGAAAACAAAAAGGAAAAGAAATAAAACAAAACAAACCAACAAAAAGAAACAGCCCACATAATGAAGGGGGAGTATCAGTGGCAACTGAAAGTCAATGGTGTTCTCTGCCAGTAGGCAGTGTGCTCCGCCACCTACTGGCCTCTTGTCTTCACAGCTGCCTGAGAATGTTCAAATTGGCCATGCTGCGTCTGGAGTGTTGGTTCACACAGATTGTCTGCTTCCTTTCCTTCCCTCTCCACCTCACACATCTGTTTAAACCCTCCTAATGAGACTCAGTCCATGACTGGCCATGATCAACTCTGCAGATTTGATCTTAGCCTGCCCTAGTGGAGTTATTTTATATATCTCTTCCCTCTTTGTGGTGGTGGTGGTTATGTGCTGTGGAGTAGGTTCCAATGCATAGTGACCCTGTATAGGACTTCCAGGGCTATAAATCTTTACTGGAGCAGAAAGCCTCATCTTTCTCCCACAGAACCACTGGTAGTTTTGAACTTCTGACCATGAGATTATAAGCCTGGCTCATATAAGCTCTGGCTCCAAACACCTGGAATGTGGGATGGTCCCTGGGACTGTAAACTAGTCAGGGAAAAAAAGAAAGAATATATAAGTTGCACCTTTGTCTCTGAAAGCCACAGGTAGGTTTTTGCCATGCAAATATTTTTTTTATCTCTAAAGCAATTCACATAATTTCAAGATGGCTGCTGCAGGTTCTATCAGCTACCATTGCTCATCAGTCTCTTTATCTCTTGCCATGTCTATTCCACTCTGTCTCCCAGTAATCAGTCAATCAACTTTTCTACCAATTCCTTTGGAGAACTGAGTTCCAGAACCATCCTCTGTATGTCTTGTCTGATTTTCCATATCTTTACTGCAGAGAACCCATTCTGCCTAGGCTGCCGTCTTTCTCCACCCCTCTTTTAGTGTTTTTCTGAATGGTTCTAATGGGTTTTTTTTCTGTGCCTTCTTTGATTTCCTTGGTCTTTCTGTTGATCCTTTGAAGGACCCTAAACAATATTCTTTGAAATGCTCTTACAGCATTTTCTTCTCAGAAGAACGTTTCCTCAGAAACATTTTTGAGCTCTGCATCTTTGCCTTTTGTTTAAGCCATTCTTTCCTTTTTCTTCATGCAAGCTAAAATTGTCTGTTTTGTCCAGGAAATTGTGGTGGTGTTGTATTTACATTTAATTGATGATTGTATGTTGATGTGTTCTTAAGCTCTCACAAACTGTCTACTGTAGTAGTTGTAGAATGGAAGTGGGTACCATTTTCCATTCACCATCCATACACCTCAATTTAGGGTGAGTTTAGGTTTAGCTGATGTTGGCTGCTGCCTATCGTTGATCAGGTAGTATAGTAGCTGGTATTAGATCTTGTACAGTGGCTAGAGCTGCCGAGATTTGTGGCTGGGCTATATGAGCATGGTTGCTGTCTCCTGTTGGGTGGGAAAGAGGAGAGCTCTTCCCCACACACACAAGAAACAAAACCATGTAAACAAGCAAGCAACCAACAATGAAAAGAGAACATAATAAAGGAGGAAAAAGGAACCAGGCAGCAATAAGAAGAAAAGAATATAATACCTAAAATAGAAAAGGGGACAGAAAATTGGAATTGTTTAAGAGAAAAATAAGGGAGACAATAAAAGGAAGGAAAAAAAACCCAGAAAAACCAGGAGAAGGATGATGAAAAGAGAGTAGAGAGTAATAAAGATCAAAATGAAAAAGAAAAGGAGGAAATGAAAAATAGAAGGAAAAAACACAAGCAGAGATACAAAGTATAAAAATCAAGGGAATGGAAAGAGAAGAAGGAGAAGAAAGAATAAACAAACAAAAACAATAATACAATGAAAAGGAAAAACAAAAACAAAAAACCAGTGTAACTGTTAGACCTGGAAAGTATAAAATATATAGGGAAAAAGAAGGAATAGTACCTTTTCTGTCACCTGTGTGAATCTGCTCTCTGCCAGGCTA
>NW_006408768.1:1499136-1501317 GCF_000296735.1 Chrysochloris asiatica | reverse complement strand
TAGAGGGTCAGTGTAGTGCATCTGCCTAGTCTGCCATCTTGCCAGAAGTCTTCCAGAATGGATTCTTATTGGTAAAATTTGTGTCTTGTGGTGAATTAGCATAATGAAAAAAAGAGGCTCTCATTCATAAAATTAAATGCATTTAAGATATGTTGTTGTTGTCAAGTGCCATCGAATCAGTGGTTGGTGATTTTGAACCTCCAACAGTTGGCGATTGGCGATTCAAGCCAACCTTGTGGTCCAGTGCTTTATCCCACAGTGCTACACCAGGACTCCATTTAAGATATATAAATAGGCTAACATGGAGACATTCTATCTTTGCATACACAGAATTTAAAAATCCACCTAGGACTTAAAGCCATCTTTTAGTCATTGTAATAATTCAAGATTTTAATAACCAATATGCCAGTGTTCCTGACAAATCCAAATAATAACAAACTCTGACCACAGATCTGAAGTAGGCTCTTAGGGTGGGGGTCCTGCCAGGCACTATTCCTTTGGTTTGTGGGACATGAGGTTAGGCTTATCTAAGGTTCTCATGATCTCTGGGGGCAGTGGGACCCTTCAGGAGCTTGGAGCAGTGGTTATATTATCAGCCAGTACA
This sequence comes from Chrysochloris asiatica, assembly GCF_000296735.1. Lineage (NCBI taxonomy): Eukaryota > Metazoa > Chordata > Mammalia > Afrosoricida > Chrysochloridae > Chrysochloris > Chrysochloris asiatica. The sequence goes on along the minus strand of NW_006408768.1, from coordinate 1,500,713 downwards.
GAGGAACCTATTTTAATAGTTTAATAACTTGCATGACTTTACTGGGAGTCCTGGTATAGCACTGTAGGATAAAGCACTGGACCACAAGGCCTGTTGGAACTGCAGGGTCAGCAGTTCAAACTTGCAAGCCACTCCTCGGAAACCCTATACAGGGTCACTATGAGTCGGAACCTACTCAACAGCACTTAACAAAAACATTGACTTTACTGTGCATACCAGCTGTGCCCTTTTTTCTTTAGGAATAGCATCTAAGGCTTGATTATCATTGCCTCTTACAATTTTTGTAATTTTCCAGGTTGACCAAATTGCATAAAACTGGTTTCCAAAAGCTACCTTTCCAGTTGAACAGGCTCAACAAGGACAGTCTCTTCACTGAGTACAGCTAACCAAGATCTACAGTAGTGCTTGCTGTCACACCGCCTACTTAGCTGGATACCTAGAGACTACTCAGTAGCTTAACAGGTACAGAAAGGGCGTTAGTCTCTAGTGCAACAGCTCTTCCCACTTGTTGTTGGGCAGGAGCTGTAGCCTCAGGTCACATTGAATGACAGTTGTAAAGACAAAGAGGATTGCTTGATGGGTTATTTCAGGCCATACATGAGTCAGAGAGTGGTTACAGATAGCTCCGGCCTTTATAGATAGCAGGAAGAGACAGAAACCAATGGATAATCTTTATCACACTACACTCAATGAAATTCCACTGGTTATCTCTGTCATGTCCACATGGAGACTGGATTCTGTATAAGTTCACAATGTGAATGCTAAGGTCACCACTATGCATGGCTATGTGTGCACCTTATCATTGGAACACTGACATCATCTCTAGTGGGACATTCAGCATGGACAGTGTGCTAAGGGGCACAGATTAATACAAGTTTGCAAGCAGTCTCAGCTGGTCAGACAGGACAAAGGGATAACATTCTTCTTTTATGTGCAAATGATATATTAAGAACACTCCCCACAGGGCCCCAAAACATAGCACATATATCTCTGGAGAAACCAGGGTCTTTTGTTTCTTTAGCTCTTACTTTGCACTGGGGGAATGCTATGTAAGCAAAGCATTTTTGCCACTGTTTCCATGAGTTTTTGTAACCCCTCAGTGGGACTTTAGGAGTCCCAGTGGTACACCTAGTTGATGTAGTCTACTGCTAAACAAAAAGTTGGACTTTGCGTCCAGTCTCGTAAGCATTCTGAAAAATCAGACTTTGAAAGATTAACGGAGCACAGTTCTGCTCTAACACAGATGGGATCATCATGAGTTGGGGTCCACTTGAAAGAAATTATTATTTTTGTTTTTTACTGCCCTCCCTGTCCCCAGACTAAACATGTGTCCATTCCCTGGCCTTGAGTTACTGTCCTTTCCCTTCCACCCCTGGTAGCCCTAAAAGAACTATACTTTTATTATGGAAATGTTTTCTTAAGTTTTATAGGAATGAACTTATATATAATAGGTGCCCTTTTGTGCCTAATTAATTTCACTTGTCTGTCGGTTTGTCATACTGTGGTGTCTTGTGAGTTGTTGTGATTCTGAAAGCTATGCCACTGGTATTTTACATACCAGCAGGGTCATCCATGGT
>NW_006408768.1:1470142-1490746 GCF_000296735.1 Chrysochloris asiatica | reverse complement strand
GACCTTGAGGTTCAAACCAACCTTACAGTCCAGCACATTAACACACAGCACTACACCAGGATTCCAAAGTGTATGTACATATGCATGTGAGCGAGGACTACCCTCATACCAAAGAGAATCCATTGAAGAGATCTGGGAAAGCCATTTCAGTGTCCTGGGACTGGGCCAAATGTTATCACTGGTAAAATTCAAAATTCAGGAGATGGCCTAGCTCAGAGATCAGCAAGCTATGGATCAAATCTGGCTTGACGTTTTGTAATTAATGTTTTGTTAATTGTTTTCATGCAACCATGGCAAAGTTGAAAAGACAGGACAGAGACCTGCAAATGCCTGAATTTGTTACCTAGCCCTTCCTAGAAAAAAGTCACCAAGCTTTGGCTTAGGTAATCCCTCTCCCAGGTTCTTTGGCTGTAAAATCTGTGTCTCTGCAATGTGTTTGGTGGCAGGAGATAGCTGAGGATGCAGTCAGAAGGACACAGCTGTAACAGTGTGATGCACTGAACATAGAAAAGCCCAGTCCCCTTGCCCGGCCTTCTCTGCGGACCCAGGTGCTCACATCTGGGACTGCCTGGAGGTTACTGAGTGTACATAGGAAGCCGTGGGCAGTCCTCTTACATCACAAAAGCTCTGCTCATGTAAAATCCTTCAAACATATCAGTTGGGAAATCCCCTTTTTCTTCACTGAGAAACATCGTTTCAGACGTGGTATAGATAACCACTTCATCTTACTCAGTCTAAGTAATTCAGTTGAGAAAAAAAAATGTCCTCTGTGCTCATTTTGAAGGAGGAGGAGTTGATGTTCCTGTCTGCCCCAACCTGGGCATATATCTCCTGTCTTTATTTAAGTGGACTTGATTTGTAGGCTGTTTGTTCATTTGGCCATGGTTGGCAGTAGTGTCATGAGACTTTGTGCTAGGTAGCATTAATCAGACGGCGGCTACTATTAGTTGCCATGCTTGGTGAGGGTTTAGCAGAGCAGCACTTGCAAATAGAGTGTAAAACATAATGAATATTTTCCTGAGGAACATCACAGAATAAAAATGGCCATTATTCAGGTTTCTCATTTTGTATGCTACATGCCTAGTACATTTACCGACTTTCTGCTCTCTATATTACAAGCTCAAAAGTCTCTCATTGATTACACACACATACACGAGGGAAAGTGAAAAAGCATTCTACAAAATCATAGAAAGTTTTATTAAACAGAAATATCAAATGTGAATCTGTTGTTTCTCAACAGATCCTCCGTCTAGGTCTGTACACTTCTGAAGATGGTGTTTCCATCTCGCTAACCTTTTCCTGGTTGGAGAAATGTGAGGCTTTCTACTCCTGTATAGATTTACAGTCTCAGAAACCCTATACAGGGTCTTTATGGAGCCCTGGTGTGGCACTGTAGGGTAAGCATTGGACTGGTAACCACAAGGTCAGAGATTCGAGCCCACTAAATGTTCCATAGAAACCCTATACAGAGTTGCTCTGAGTTGGAACTGACTCTAAAAGCATTTAATAACAGCAACATGAATCAGAAGCAACTCAGTGGCATCTAACAACAAGAACCACAACCCTTCCCTGAAGAATTCTGCACTCTGATTTACAGCACATCAAAAGTTTTGGTGTCATGTAAATCAGAGTGCAGAATTTTGGTGTCCTGGAAGAACTCAAATTGTGTTTCTTTTCAATGTTTTTTGCATTTGGGGAACAAAAATAAGTGTGTAGGGGCAAGATCAGTGATATAGGTTTTCCTCTGAGATTCTCATCGGACAGTTCTTTTAACCCTAGAAGATTGGGTGGGTTTATTGTAATGATGGAAGAAAATTAGTACAACTTTCCTGGTCTCTTTCCTAACAGCGCAGTCATAATAAGCACCCATGAGCTCCCTGTTGTGTCCTTTGAGAAAATCTCCTAAAATAGTTGTCAGAACCTTCTGAACTGACCTCAGTGCATAAGGATCTCAGGGTCTGAAAGATGTGCTCAAATTCTGGCTCTTCTTTGATGATAGTGAGATCCCCACCTCCTGCTTCTGAGATGATTCATTTTATAACCATGCTAGAGTTTCAACCACCACCATCTGTCAGTTTGTCATAATGTGGTGGTTTGCATGTTGCTGTGATTCTGGAAACTATGCCAAGGTATTTTAAATACCAGCAATGTCACCCATGGTGGATAGGTTTCAGTTGAGCTTCCAGAGTAAGACACACTAGGAAGGAGAGATGGAATACTTCTGAATATTTAGTCACCAAAAACCTTAGTAGTGGAACACTGTCAGTACCAGAATGTTGAATATTGAAACGTGATGAAGAGCACCAGAATATTGTCAGATATTGTGCTGGAAGATGAGCCCCTCAAATTGGAAGACACTCAAACTATGGCTGGGGAAGAGATGCCTCCTCAAAGTAGAGTTGATGATGATGAGGTGAATGGAGTCAAGTTTTCAGGACCTTCATTTGCTAATGGGCACAACTCAAAATGAGGAGAAACATCTGTAAACATCCACAAATAATCAGAATGTGGAATGTTCAAAGTATAAATCTAGGAAAACCGGAAGTTGTCAAGATGAAATTGAATGCAAAAGCATCAATATCCTAGGTATTAGTGAGTTGAAATGGACTGGTATTGGCTATATTGAATATGACAATCACATGATTTTCTACACTGGGAATGACAAATTGAAGAGGAATAGCATCACATTCATCATCATAAATAACATTTGAAGATCTATCTTGAAGTCTACTGCTGTCTGTGATAGGATAATATCCATATGCCTGCAAGGAAGATCAGTTAATACAACTATTATTCAAATGTAGGCAGCACCAGTAAAGCCAGTGATGATGAAATTGAATAATTCTACCAATATCTTCAATCTGAAATTGATTAAATGTACAATCAAGATATGTGGTGATAATTACTAATGATTGTGATGTAAAGGTTGTAAACAAAGAGTAAGGAACGGTAATTAGAAAAAATGACCTTGGTGAAAGAAATGATGCTGGAGATTACATGATAGAATTTTGCAAGACCAATGACATATTCATTGTGAATACCTTTTTTAAACAACATAAAAGACAACTGTTACAAATGGACTACATCTATGGAAAGAGCCAGTAGAAAAACTGTATATCATCAGCCAAAAGAAGGCCAGGAGCAAACTGTGGAACAAACCATCAATTGTTCATATGCAAGTCCAGGATGAAGCTGAAGAAAATTAAAATAAGTCCAAGAGAGCCAAAATATGGCTTTGAACATATTCCATCTGAATTTAGAGACAATATCAAGAACAGATGTGATGCAATATCAAGAACTGAAGACCAGAAGAATTGTGGAATGACATCAAGAACATCATACAGGAAGAAAACAAAGGTCATTAAGAAGATAAGAAAGAAGGAAAATACCAAAATGGATATCAGAACAGACTCTGAAACTTGATCTCCAGCATAGAGATGCTAATACATATGGAAGGGATGAAGAGACTAAAGAGCTGAACAGAAAATTTCAAAGGGCATCTCAAGAAGCCAACGTCAAATGTAATGAAATGTGCAAAGACTTGGGATTAGAAAACCAAAAGGGAAGAACACCCTCAGTATTTCTCAAGCTAGAAAACTAAAGAAGAAATTCAAACTTCGACTTGCAGTGTTGAAGGATTCTGTGGGCAAAATATTGAATGATGCAGAAAGCATCAAAAGAAGATGGAAGAAATGCACAGTCACTCTACCAAAAAGGAATAGTCGATGTTCAACCATTATAAGAGGTAACATATGATCAAAGGCCAATGATTCTGAATGAAGAAATCCAAGGTGTACTGAAGGCATTGGCGAAAAAAACAACAACAAGCCTTCAAGAATTGATGGACTGCAAATTGAAATCTTTCAACAAATTGATGATGCAGGGAAACAACTATCTGGCCAACTGACTGGAAGAGATCCATATTTGTGCCCATTCCAAAGAGAGATGACCTAATTGAATGCAGACATCATCAGACAGTATCATTAATATAGCATGCAAATAAAAATTTCCTAAAGATAACTCAAAAATGTCTGTAGCAGTACATTGACAGGGAGCTGCCAGAGGTTCAGGCTGGGGATGTGGTATGAGGGATGTCTTTGCTGATGTAAGGTGGATTTTGGCTGAAAGCAGAGAATACCAGAAAAAGTTTATCTGTGCTTTACTGACTATTCAAAGGCTTTTGATTGTGTGGATCATGACAAGCTACAGGCAACACTGTGGAGAATGAGTATTCCAGAACACTTAGTTGCACTCATGAGGAACCTGTTTGTAGACCAAGCAGCAGTCATTTGAACAGAGCAACAGGACACTGAATGGTTTAAAATCAGGAAAGGTATGGTCAGGATTGTATTCTTTCACTATACTTATTAAACTTGTATGCTGAGCAAATAATCCGAGAAGCTGGATTATATGAAAAAGAACATGGCATCAAGATTGGAGGGAAACCTATTAGCAATCTATGATATGCAGATGATACAACCTTGTTTGCTGAAATGGAAAATAACTTAAAATACTTACTGATGAAGATCCAAGACCACAGCCTTCGTTTTGAGTTGCAGCTCAATGTAAAGAAAACAAAAATCCTCCTCACTGGACCAATAAATAACATCAAGATAAATGGAGAAACTCTTGAAGTTGTCAAAGTCTTAATTTCACTTAGGTCAGCCATCAACACTCATGGGAGCAGCAGTCAAGAAATCAAACACTATATTGCATTTGGCAGATCTGTTGCACAAGACCTCTTTAAAGTATTGAAGATCAAAGATGTCGGTTTGAGTCCTAATTTTCAACAGCCTCATATGCATGTAAAGTTGGACAATGGATAAGGAAGATCATAGAAGAATTGTTGCATTTGAGACATGGTGTTAGAGGAGAACATTAAAAGTACCATTACTTTCAGAAGAACAAACAAATCTGTATTGGAAGAAATATAACCAGAATTCTTCTTAGAAGTCAAGATTGCCAGACTTTTCTCTCATACTTCAAGCATATTATCAGGAGGGATCAGTCCCTGGAGAAACACATCTTACTTGGTTAAGTGGAGGGTCAGTGAAAAAGAGGAAGACCCTTAATGAAATGGATTAGCATTGTGGCAGCAGCAATGGGCTCAAGTGTAGCAGTGAGTGTGAGAGTGACATAGGGCCAGGCAGTGTTTTGTTCTGTTGTGACAAGATCAATAGCACCTAACAATTACAATTACAGTGAACTCTGTTGACATCCACAACTGAAACATGTCACCCTATCAGAATCTTCTCCTACCTTCTCTTACCCACTAGGGCAAAAATGTTTGGTGGGTATTATAGTTCATAGTTAGACAAGACATGAAATAACTCACTGCACTGCATTCTGCAAACCTTCACGAGAAGTCACAATTTTAAAAAGCCATTTAAAACTATAGAGGCAGTACATAGATCATTGGTTAGCAGGTTTCAACGAGAGAGTAGGGATGAATAGTTGGAGAACTGAGCATTTTTAGGGCATTGAAGCTATTCTGCATGATACTGTTATGGTGGACACGTGATACTATGCATTTGCCAATACCCATGCAACTAGAAGACACTAATATAAACAATCTACTCTGTAATATTAATGTATAAGTATCTGTTCATTGGTTGTTACAAATGTACCATAGGAATGTTAGATGTTAATAGGAGAAACAGTATGAAGAGAGGAGGCTTACAGGGAATTCTGTGCACTCTCTGCATTATTTTTTGGTAAATCTAAAACTGTTTGGAAAAAAGAAAACACCAACCATCCCTCTCACAGTATATCTCATCTGGGTTCAGTAATTTAGTGGCAGTGGTCACACAGAACTCAGACATCATGCTCACAGTTATGGAGTTTATTAGTGAAGTTAACAGGTTACCATTTAGGAATAGAAATGCCCAGGGCACAGCTCATCGTGCCCACAGATAGGCCTCTCTCTGCCCAGCCAGTGTTAAAGGCACAGCACTCAGCCTGAAGACACTCAGCTGTAGCTTTCTGGGTCAGCAAACCTTGCTCTGTGTGTTGGGAAGCCCATCATTCAGTCTTGTGTCTGGCTCTTGATCCTTGGCAACTCATTTTGTGTCACCGCTTTCTTTCTCTCTTTCTTTTTTAACTTTTTATTGTGAACGAAGTGAAGATTTACAGACAAGATCATCAGCTTTGCATTCACCAAGTCATATATTCTGTTTCTTCTCAATGATTGCAATCCCCTCCATGCAACAGTCATCCCAGGGTTCCTATGTGCATTCCATCCACCTTCCTGTCCCTTCTCAATGTTGTCCTTAGGCATATGTTGCTCTTTTGATTTTGAATGATTGACCATTCATTACTTTGACTCTTCTTTGATGGTAATGAGATCCTCCTGATTCTGGTATGGTTCATTTTATACCTATGTTAGAATTCCCAGTTCTTGTAATCAGGATCAACTGTTAACAATCATTTACAACTGAAACATAAAATCCTACTAGTATTTTCCCCCACCTTCTCTTATTCAGACCCATCAGAAAAGAGTCCTCTGGTTGGAATTACAGAGACTAAAGCTAGAAGAGACTTAATAAATAACTCACTACACTGCACTATTCAAAAACTAAGGACTATTAAAACTAAATAAAAAATAGCAATTCCTCGTAAGCCTTCTTCTCTCAGTCTTTGTCCTTGCGCATTTTCTATCCCCCAGCCAAGCCTGGACATTCTTCGCTTCTCTTCGTAGACACATGAGGAGTGATTTACCTCTCGTTCGATTTCAAGTTTAAATTAATGCTTTTGTAGGTTTTAGATCAAATGTTTAGTACCTGTTTCTTTTTGACACTTTTGTTCAATAACTTCACAAAGGGACAAATGGAATTGGCCCTGATGGCAGATTAGTTTTGGTCTTTGTTTAATGCATATATAAGCAAATGGTTTCAATATTAATAGGAAATGAAATTTATTCTGGAGTAGAAAGCCCTATCAAATGCTTGTGTTTGAAAGCCCTATCAAATACATTTTAGAGTTCAACTTTTCCCCTGATTTTTATTCAAGAAGGCAGCCCAAGAGTCAGGACCACAAAACCGCAATATTCCCAACACCTCTGTGCTCAGGACTTCAAGACCCAGCTGTTGGATCTGGCGCTCAAGCAGATTTGGGGCCAGGTGGCTGGACTAGAGGCCCAGTTGTCAACTCTAAGGCATGTACAAATTGTGGGACAGGGTGGTCTGTAGGATTGGTGCCCATTTCCCCTGCTGCCACTTTGCAGACTGGGGAGGATCCAGTGAAATCAAGCAAGGTGCTGCTAGTCTTAGATGGCTTGGAACCTGAGGCTGACAGTCTGAAGACTAACAGTTGTTCCAAAGAGATGCTCAGCAGCCTGAGTTGCATAAGAGAAGGGCCTCAAATCACCATCAGCTTTCTTCCAGCTGAAGGACTTTGTCTATCCAAGCATTTGAGTAGATGGAAGCAGCAACCTCCTCCGCCTCCATGTCTGCTCCCTCCGGGGGTGGGGGTGGAGGGGTGGGGGGGATGTCTCTCCAGCCACTCAAGGGCCCTTCTGGGAAGCGCTTCCTCAAAATCCACTTTAGTTGCCCCTCTGTCACATGAAGAGCTGCATGTGGAGATGGGACCAGCAGGAGACCTTCTGGAGAGCTGACCACTTCAGCAGCAAAGCTGGCAGAAAAGGTAGCTCTGCTGGACATCAGGAGGAAGCCCAAGTTCATGTGCAAAAGAATCAGATAGTGCATATTTTACTATCATTGTAAATGTGAAATGTGAAATCACAAGACAGTGAATAAATGAAGAGTAGGGGTATATCCACTATATTTTCTATACAAACATTATATTTATATTTTAACAGATTGAACGTTTAAAATGATCACAGATAAATGTTCTGCCTGAATAGTGAAGTAAGTTGACTGATTGCACTGTGACTCCAGCACTTGTGGCCGTAAAGCATACTGGGAACTCAGTAGTGATCATGTGAGGAGAGAGAAGGAAGTTGGGAAGCCATGGAGCACCAGTTCCTGTATTAGTCAGCTTGGGTCCTACTGAGCAAAGAGGTTGATGTAGAACGTGCTACAGTGCATTCAGGATGGTATCTTGGTTCCAGCCAAGTTGTTGCAGGAACATCAGTGATTTGAATTACGGAGTAAGTCTGTTTTAGAGGACATTCCCCATACCCCTAGAGGGGATAAGGTTTCCAAAGGAGTTTCAAGTTTAATTGCTTGGGCTCAGGAATCGGGGATGCTAAGTCAGCACAGTGCAGACATTTACTAACTAGACCCATGCAAGGTAGACAGGGATGTGGACTCTTCTAAAAAGGTGGGAAAATCAAAGGGGTTAGATAAAAGATATTGTGCTTCTTTTTAGTATATAAATTCTAGCAAAGGTAAATTTTATGTACAAATGAGAAGTACATTTGATGTACATCTTCCTAATTCATTATTTGAACATAGGAAAAAGTTCTGAAATTAGTTTCTCAAGTTCTCAAGGTTTCACCATTTATTTAAGAAGTTGCACAAGTTACATATCTTGCCTTTATCTTCAAAATGGGAACAGTGTTGAGAAAATATAAGTAGACTTGCTCCTCTGGAATCACAGACAAAAAACATTCAACGAGATGCCACTTCTAAGCTTCCAGCACCTGACTTAATGCCAACAGTGAATATATGAGCGTTGTGTGTAATTAGAAATGTAAACAGCTCGCATACTCAGTTGGAGGGTCTTCAGATCCACCTAGAGGTATCTAGGAAGAAAGTCCTGGAAAATCAGCCATTGAGAACCCAATGGACCTCAGCTCTGATCACATGTGGTCCCTATGAGTCAAAATCAAACCAACTGGTTTGGGGGTTTTATTGTAGAATTCTTAATTTCAGGTATCTACTCTCAGCACAGAAATCCTGGTATGGCACTATAGGATAAGCACTAGACCACAAGGTCAGGTTGAACCAGCTGGTTAGTGGTTCAAACCCACCAGCCGCTCCTTGGAAGCCCTATGCTCGGTTACTGTGAGTCGGAACCGAGTTGGTAACAACAACATTCTCAGCACAAGTATCAAGTTAGATATCCATCCATGCTATAAACATTTATTGATCATCTGCTGTGGTCTTGATATTACACTGAGTCAGACCTGCCAGCACATACTAGATTCTGGAATGTTAACTAAACAAATTCATGAAAAGGCAATGTTCTCAAAGGATCACGGAGAATCTATTGTTATTTGTAGTAAGCCTGGGTTCTTTGTACCACTTCTGCTATCTCTATGATTTCCAAAAGCTGCACTAAAGACTAATTTTAGCCATCCGGAGAAATTCACCATGCACCGTCCCCACTCAAAGCTGCCCTGGAATGCCGCCCCATGTCTTTTTCCACTGAGTTGTCAGGTGACTGTGGTGTGCTCCAACACAAGTCTGCGTTCCGTGCCATTAACTTCTATTTCGTCTGTCAAGAATAGTATTCCTCATTGTTGAAAGCAGCAATTTGCCAACCAAGTGGGCTTGGAGACCTGCTTGATGGAGTATTACAGAGAGCAAAAGGGAGAGTTTAAACAGATTTTCTTCTCTAATTGCCTGAAAGGATCACAGACAAAACTTGCCCTCTGGTGAAATGCTTTCTGTTTGCATTATTAGAACAAGGATTTATTACTGTGACAGGGGGAGAGAGAGGCCAGGAAGGAATGGTCTCACATTTAGTCCCATAACCGCACTCATGGGATACTATGCCAGTTAATGTAAAACATTTACATGTAAACATCTGTTCTTTTCTAATAGGCTAAAGTACTAAGAAAGACACTTGCCCTGTGTTACTCAAAAAACCAGTACTTATTTCTTATTATCAGTCATATGGGTTTTTACAATGGAGTCAGTGCTGAAGACGCAAATCTGTTTTTCCTTTTCCTTTGGCCAAGTTCAAAGTACAGCTTCAAATTTTTGGTTGGAAAACCCCATAGTCTCACAGAACTCTTGAAGTTTTATTTTTACTGCTAGAGTTTCATGAAAAAAAATCTTATTCTGTAAGCTAATTTTGTTTATTCATTAATTAAATTCATTTTATTAACTTCTTGGTAAATAAAAGTCTTCATATCTGAAATAGAGGAATATTTCATTTTAAATTATGTTGAACATGAGTTGCTCATTTTGGGCCTTAACCAGTTGCTAAAATTTCACCACAGAATGTATACATTATGCACATAAACTCGCACAGATGCGTTATCAGTGGCAACATTTTGTGACATCATCAGGATTGTTTTTATGTATAGTACATTTTCTGAGTATTCTGAATTCCATCTCCTTCCCATTTTAATCTGAGAGGGAATTGCCTCAGGAGTTCATTCCATAGTTAATATTATAAACAAGAAAGACTCCAGGAAAACAATGGCAGTTATTAGAAATTGCACAAACACACTTGGCAAAATAAAGAGTGAGATTTGCCCAGTAAGATGGTGATGCAGGGAGAACATGAGGCTACTGTGCTGGAGGCTTCGCTCACTCTCAGTGTTTCAGGGTAGGGCAGGGAGGTGGTGGAGAAAGAATTCTCTGACAGCTGAGGGAATGCCCCAGACCCTTATGAAAAGAAGAGCAAAGAAGGGTTTGTTCAGTCCCTCCTGTCTTAGATCTGCTTTCCCAGCCCTCAGGCTCGATTGATTAAAGAAATGTTGATCAAGAAGATACCAGTAAGGGAATAGGAATGCAAGATATTGAGGAAGTAAAACCAAGTTAGGGTGCAATTTCAGGTGAAATTCCAGCCCAGAGCCTGTGCGACATGAAGAGCACTGCAGAGTGTGTCCCACACTGAAGCCAGAAAGCTGGACTACCATCCCCCTGAACGTGTTATCATAGCTCCAGGCCACAGGGTCTCAGCAAAGTGGCTCATGGGCAGTCATCTGAAGAGCGCTGTGGACCTCAGCTGACAGGAGTAAACATGGGTATTGGTGGCCAGAACCAGCAAAGGAATCCACAGATACTGGACATTTACACTATCTGCCACAGCTTCTTGCCAGTTCAAAACAACCAGTTGTTGATTCTGACTTAACGGCAACCCCATATGTGTGGAGTAGAGCTGTGCTCCAGGAGGTTTTCAGTGACTGTGTTTTCGGAAGTAGAGTACCAGGCTTCTCTTTTTATGTCTTTGTTAAATACACGTAACTGAGCTCGGTAGTGTAGTGGTTACGAATCAGGCTGCTAACCTCAGGGTTAGCAGTTCGAAACTGCCAGCTCTTACGCGGGAAAAAGATGAGACGTTCTGCTCCCATAAAGATTTACAGCCTCAGAAACCTAGTACAGGGTCGCTGTGAGTCGGAACCAACTCCACGGCACACAACAACAACTGTCACTTATGGGAGTCCTGGTGTGGTGCTAAGCCACAGGTCGGCAGTTCAAACCCACAGCTGTTCCTCAGAAACCCTATACAAGGTCACTATAAATCAGAGTCCACTCGACAGCATGTAAAACCAACTGTCACATACCCTATTCTCAAATAATTAGCCTCTCTACATTTTCTTGTGGCTTTGAGGATATGCTCTGGTGGTTCAAACCTACCAGCAGCTCCTCTGAAACCCTGTACAGGGTCACTATGAGTCCGAATCAACTCAACAGCACTTAACAACAACTCCAGCATTTTCTTAGAATATTAACCTTGGTGGCACTATAGGATAATCACTGGACAGCTAACTATAATGTCAGCAGTTCAAACTCCCCAGTTGCTTTTCAGGAGAAAGATGAGGTTTTCTGTCCCCATAGGATTTGTTGTTGTTAAGTGCAGTGGAGTGGGTTCTGACTCATAGCAACCTTGTACAGGGTTTCCCAATCACCTCAATGCCAATGGGTGGTCAGTGGACTTTTTCTTATTCTGTAATTAATAAAAATAAAAAATATGTACTCTGATTTTTATGATAGGCTGTGGAAATATGTGTTGATGAGGAACTGGTTATTAATGAATAATTGATAGTGTTCTCTGCTATCAGCTCCATGCTAAACAGTCTGATCACAGATTCTGCTGGCTTTTTGAAATGTTCCAAACCACTCACAGTCTCTTATGTTGTTGGTGTTACGTGCCATTGTAGCAACCCTGTAAAGGGTTTCCAAGGAGCAGCTGATGAGTTTGAACTGCCAACCTCACAGTTCAAACTGACCTTGTGGTTGAGTGCTTATCCCTCACACATATATTTAATCCAGATGAAAAATAACTCAAAATGGAGATGATTCCCAGACTCAGCTGTATTAACCCATGGTGGTGGTGGTTATGTGCCGTGGAGTCTATTCCAACTCATAGCGACCCTGTACAGGGTTTCCGAGGTTGTAAATCTTTACTGGAGGAGAAAGCCTCTTCTTTCTCCTGCAGAACAGCTGGTAGTTTCCAACTGCTGACCTTGCGGTTCACAGCCCAATTCGTAACCACTACGCTACCAGAACTCCTTGTATTAACCCAGGGCTATCAGCATAATCACAGCCATGAAGTGGTGCCCCTTACCCTTGAAGAATGCTTAGCTTATCTCTCAACCTTAATGGAGGTCACTGAGTCACTGACACCTTCCCCTCCCATCCAGTGGGTGGAGTGGTGATCTTTCAGCGTCTGTTATCCTGTTACGTTGAACATACTTCATGTAGGCTGTAGATTCATACTTAGCTTTGAAAACTTCCCACAAATATTCAGTGCCACATAGGACAGACAATACTTGTAGATACTCCTAAAATGCAGTTTCAGATGTAGTCTGCTCTTCAGGGACAGGCTGGTCTACCTTCTTTCTGTTGCCTAGGTTTTCCTTCAGAGTCTCTGGGTGTTGCAAACAGTTCATGCATTCAGCTGTTAACCAAAAGGTTAGAGATTCAAGTCCATCCAGAGGTGCTTTAGAAGAAAGTCCTGGTTATCTACTTCTAAAATACTAGCCATTAAAAATCCAATGGAGCACAGTTCTACTTTGACACACATTGGGCCACCTTGAGTCAGAACAGATTTAATAGCAACTGGGTAAACAAGAAAAAAAGACAAAAGAAGGAAAAAAATAGTTGCCGTAGGAACATTTTATGATAGAAATCTTAAAATTGACTAAAAGAAGACTTCAGATTTGAGTAGAAAAAGACAGCTGTTCAGAGAGATAGAGACCTTCCGTACTATGCAACCACAAAGAATAACTGGGTTGATGTGAAAAAGAGAACAAAGGAGAGACTATTGAAGGCAGAAACCTGCCCCATTAACCCAAATAGGATATTTTGAGTCAATTCCTACTTATTTTATAACCTGGATTGCAGATTTTAGTCCTGGCTTAGTTTCTTAATAATTATAAATGTACAAGGGAGTTTCAAAAAAAGTTTATGGAAAGTTTTCATTATCTTATTTTTTTAAGCTTTCATTGTGAATTGAGTGATGGTTTCCATGGGAGAACATCCGTTTTATACTCATCCTCTCATATTTCATTTCATTGCAAGGATTACAGTCCCTTCCATGCATCATCATTCAACAGTATTTACTTCTATTCCCTCTCGTTTTTTGTTTTGTTTTGTTTTTTATGTACACAAAAACACTCAGGAATATATAATCATTTAAACAACCCAAGGGCACATTCTGCAACCAGCCTCCTGGCCACTAGCAGACAGCCTTTCTCTTTCCATGAGTGTAGAGTGCTCAGCTGCTCCATCTCTCCATGTCCTCATATCTGCTTCCATTTCTGGTGTTGCTACTTCTCTGGATAGGGTTGTCTGTTCCTAGATTGTAAGATTAACTGCTCTCTCCTTTTTGTTACAAAACTTCTACCTTTACTGTTGTGATAATCACAATTAGTCATGATAACAATTATTCACTATTGAATCATAAGAATCTTATCCCCATCTTCTTTTACCAGACCTGTTTAGACAAGATGAAAACTATTCAGTGGGGATTCTACCTTTCTCCACACACTTTGAAACTAAACTCCATCTTTAACACTTGTAAGCCAGCTACTTTGTGCCGTTATAGCCCCCTCGTTTTAGGTATGTCTTTGTCTATGTTGCCTGTCCCTGTCAACCCTGTGTACAGAAGGGATTTCATTATCTTTTAATTCCATTTTCTCCACAAACATTTTGCAGCCCCCTAATATGATCTTGGGTAAATCTCCAGCTTATCTAAACCCCACTTCCTTGACAACTCCATGGGGCTCATGTTTTAACCTCACAGTGTCATTAAAAGAATCAACAAAGAGAAGTCTACACATCATATTTTGTTAGTATTTTAAGGTGTACTATTATTATTACTGGAGTACTGGTGTGGCACTGTGAGTTAATGTGCCAGACTGCAAAGCCATTTGAACTGCAAGGTCGGCAGTTCAAGCTTACCAGCTGCTCTTCGGAAACCCTATAGGTTGCTATGGGTCGGAATTGACTTGACAGCACTTAACAACAACGTTATTATTACTAGAATTAGTAATTGAACCTTTGTCATTAAGTTTTTACTTCTATTATGTTTTAACTTAAAGGTAGGTCTTGACACTAGTACAATTGGAAGTGTTTATTTACTAATTCAAAGTAACCTGGTAATGCTGTGGGCTAGGTGTAGGACTGGTTCAAATCCACTAGCTGCTCAACAAAAGAAAGCTGAGGCTGTCTGCTCCTGTAAATATTTATAGTCTCAGAACTCTATATAGAGTCGCTGTGAGTCTGAATGGGCTTGATGGCAGTGGGTGAGTAGAATTTAAACAGAAAGAAGCCCTGGTGGCTCAGTGAGTTAAGTGTTGAACTGTTAACCAAAGATCAGCAGTTTGAGCCCACCAGCTCCTCTGCAGAAGAAAGATGAGACTGCTTGTTTCTGTAAAGATTTACGGTCTCGGAAACTGGGGGACAGTTCCACTCTGTTCTATGGAGTCACTGAGTCAGAATCAATCTGAAGGCAGGGGATTTTTGGCTAATTCAAATGGAGGCGTATAAATCATTTGATAATCCCATGTAAATAACAGTAATCACTGTAGCGTTATCCTTTAAGGCTTTCCTTCTTAGAGTATCCTCTATTGCAAAAGTGCTGTATTCATTTTGTTGCTATTTTTCCCGGAAGTACCATATTGTACATACAGTTTGGAGATTTAGAATTAACACCTTCATCTTTCTTATCCTAGTTGCTAGCTGTTCCCTTTTCCCAGCAATGTGTATGGACAATGGTGGAGGGGAACTGGCTGTATTCTCCTAGTTAGCAGGAGCCATTGGCAGCCTTCAGGAACAATGTGTAAAACAGTCTTGCTTTCTTCAGTCTCAAGATCTTTAGATAACTTTCTTTCAGCACATGTTATCCTCTTGAATACGTACACCATGTTCTTAATGGCTATTTCAGTTCTACTTCTGTACACACACTTGGTGGGGGAAAGCAAAGCCTGCTGCCAAGTCGTCTGATCGGTGTCTGTTTTCTTTCTGTCTTTTACATCTAGGTACGTGTGAAATTGGCTGGGCCTACTACTGCACCGGTGGAGGCGCTGCGGCTGCCATGCTCCTGTGCACATGGCTGGCTTGTTTCTCTGGCAAGAAACAGAAGCAGTACCCGTACTGAGAAGGCTCTGCCTACAGTACGCAGAGGAGAGGGCCCAAGGGCACGGAGGACCGTAGCAGCCAGCCACTTTCAAAGGGTGGAATAGCAGTGAAATAGTGGCTTATGCAAGAAAACCCAATGGGATCAGGAACATTCTATGATGCAGAAAGGTCACAGGAGACTATGGAATGGTAGAAAAACTGGACCAAACGCTGAAAATACCGTAGGGCATTGGGTGTTTCTATTCCACAGAGTATTGTTAACATATAAAACACACACACACAAACCTGGATATGCAAACAAGGTTTTTTTTTTTAAAAAAAAGATAAGGACTCAGAGAACCCAAAGGGCTAGTAGAAACAGTATTATATTGAGACAGTCCCTGTAGGTCTTGGCACTCCTAAAAGCACATTTAGCTGTACACATCCACACGCGTGCCCACGCAAACACAAATATGCACTTCCACACACGTGTTCATACAAAGACATGCTCAGTACACAGACTGTCCAGAGGTTTAGTGGTACATTACTCCTCTGTTTTCTTTTTAAGATACATTTAAAATACATTAATTTTACTATATGAAGCATACATTAAACCTAATAAATGGACCAATAAGCCACTCTATCAGTATTTTATATACTCTGCATAGACTCTGTATGCCTTCAACATGTTTTCAGTGTTTATGCAGGCCTTTAGAGTTATGCTTCTGTATTTCAGTATTCTTCACAAATATGCAATATTTCACTTTGTGAGTAGCTTCTGCTATGATATACTTATGAAGTAAAGGGCGCTTTCTTTCCACTTTAGAAGAAAATGTGTTTGAATATATGAGAGTAATGAGAGACATTTTCTAGCCATTAAATCTTGTTTTCCTTTGTCCATTATTGTACTGTGCTTTATCACTTTTATTTCAATATTCATTTTGTAACAAAAAAAGTGCTATTTTTTTTTTTTTTTGTATTTGAAAAGCTCTGTGAATAAATTTTCTCTTTGATCAATAAGTGAGTCTTAGAGTGGTGATTCCGTTTTGGGGTTTACCTCTAAATATGACCTTCAACTACATTGTTGGTTATTGTTAAGTGCCATCAAGTTGGTTCCCTCTCATATCGACCCTGTGTAGGGTTCTAAGAAATATCTGCTGAGTATGAACCACCAACCTTGAGGTTCAAACCAACCTTATAGTCGAGTGCTTATTCTACAGCACCACCCAAGGACTCTTTAACTACAGTAGTCCTGAAAATGTTCTTTTTAGACTTTGCACCTTCATCTATCCTATCCTGGGGCATGGTCTATGCAGATGTCTTAGTTTCCTTTTGTTATTGTTGTTAAGTGCCATCAAGTCAGTTCTGACTCATAGTGACCCAATAGGATTTCCAAGGAGTGACTGGTGAGTCTGAACTGCCAACTTTGTCTTTCAAACTGACCTTGTGGACAAGTGTTTGTCCTACAGCACCACACTAGGACCTAGTTTCCTAGAGCTGCTAGATCAGCAACGAAGTGGGCAGTTTGAAAAAACATACATTTTCAGTGTTACAGTTCTGAGGGCTAGAATTCAAATTCAGAGCATCTCTCTTGAGCACAAGGGGAAAATCCTGCCTTTTCTAGCCTGGCATCCTCAGGCATTCTTTGCCAGTCCTTGACTCCAAGACACATCCTGACCTGCAGCTTTACCCTTTGTGTGACTCTCTCTTGCTCATCATAAGCTTATACTTCAAACAAATTTTAACTGCACTTCCTGTCTGAATAGTATTAGGGCTTTTTAGTTCCCATGATCAAGTCTGAATTCCCTGTGTTCTCCTCTTCTATAAGACACCATTCAGAGGGATTAGGATTAGAGACCGCTGTACTTCTATGTGATTTAACTAGTGATCTTTTTTTTTTTTTTTTTAAATCATCAGTTGTTAAAAAACAAAACAAAACATCAGTTGTTGTAAACTTGCCCCAAATTCATGGGAATCCCTGGATCCTGCAAACAGTTAGTTAACTTGCTCAGCTGCTAACTGATCAACTAACAGTTTGAGTCTACCCAGAGACACCTCAGAAGACAAGTCAGGCAGTCTACTGCCAAAGAATCAGCCAGTGAGACCTAAGGGAGAAGAGTTATACGATGACACACATGAAGTCACCAGCATCCTCCAAGAAACATTCTGTTCTCCACAAACAAGGTCTCATTTACAGGCCCAGGGCTTAGGATTCCAATACACCTTCCCAGAGGCCACAAGTCATCTCACAACAACAGGATATTAAATGTTAGTAAGACATGGTTTCTGTTCTTAAGAAGTCCAGTCTTTCAGCTACACGCAACTAGAATACTAACTTTCTGGTTATTGCAATTCATGAGTTTCCAAATGTTCTTATGATAGGGGATTTGAGTTACATTTGAGAAGGTGGGAACTCTTCAGACATGACAGGGCCATGAACGTCTCATTGCAGTTAGGAAACATTCTAGGATGACCATCTCCAGGACAAGCTGCCTGGCACCCCCCACTAGTGCTGGGTTTCGTCTCTGCTGGGTGAGGGGCAGTGTACCTCTTTCCCTCAGAATTCTTGATCCCCAGTATAGAGATGTAATTAAAAGGAAAACATTGGGCATTTTGACCCCTCAGCAGAGCTACTTCTGTTCTACAGATTGAACAAGGGATACTCATTTTATTAAGCAACTCTGAGTAATTTATTGAATCCTCAAAAATTCAGTGTCTGTTAATTTCTAAATTACATACTTTTATATTTGTAAATGGAATATTCTGGCTATTTATACATGTAACTGTATTTTCTATACTTCATATATATATATATTTGGTTGGTTTTTTTGTTTTTCAATTTAATGTAAATATCTGACTATCATGCCTGCTTCTGGTTCTTCCTGGACGAACAATACAGTAATCTGCCAATAAAATTCTGGTCTCTCTGAGGCTTTGCTGCTATGGAAAAAACCATTCTGTCTTGAAAGCTGGATTCATAATGTGCTGGATGTTATTTGAGCAGGGCCTCTCTCCTCGGTGATTCTCTGTGAGGAAGACTGTGTTTTGTTCCCTCAATTAACCCCTCATGTGCTGTCTTGTTAAGTGCCGTGGCATGGTTCCACTCATAGTGACCCTGTATAGGGTTTCTGAGAAGTAACTGGTGGATTTGAACTGCTGATCTTATGGTTCACAGTTCAGTGCTGAACCTACAATGTCCTGCTTCTACTTTTAAAACAATGTAAACCGCACTTCCTCTCTGAAGCCTTAGGACTTCCTGGTTTCCACAATCAAGCTGGAGTTCTCTATGGAATTCATGGAGGTCTAGTTCTGTGGACGGTTTTAATGACAGCATTGCCATTTTTATGTAGTCCATATGATTTTGAGCCTTGTTATAATAAAATTCTAACCTTACATGATGAAGTAAACTGATAAACTCTAACATTTCAAGTTCTGACTAGTCATATGATTTTTGGGGGGATTCAAGGCATTCATGGGGAGCTTCTAATTTATTAAGAATGACACATACTGCTTTCCAAACTGAAATCAGGATTGATGAATAAATATTAACAAGAATAATAAATGCTGTGAAAGCATATAAGACTGCTTAGTGATCTCCATTGAGTAGGGGAAGCTTCATTTCCATAATCTTAAACACTACCTGTGCAGGCCTGTTTTGAAGAGGGAAAAATGATGTACAAGGAAGTTGATTGATATCACTGAATTGACTCCTAATTTTTAGAATATTCAGGTAGGTATCGGTGCAATAGATATCTTGGTGGCTGGTGGCTGTGTGCCGTGGAGTCGGTTCCAACTCATAGCGACCCTGTACAGGGTTTCCGTGGCTGTAAATCTGTACGGGAGCAGAATGACTCATCTTTCTCCCATGGAACTGCTGGTAGTTTCGAACTGCTGACCTTGCAATTTGCAGCCCTATTCGTAACCACTACACTACCAGAGCTCCTTAAATATCTATTGAGCACTTGCTACTTGCTCTGTGTTCAACTAAACGTGAAGCAATAAGTAAAGCACAATCTCTGTGCTTAACTTGGTCCCAAGTGGTGGGGAAGAGAGCATCCTTTTCACTACATGATTAGCATCTCATATGATGTCCACTGAATGTCCAGGACAGCAAGGGCATTCCTCCCAGGTACAGAATCCTGCACAGATGAATAAAGGCATAAGGAAAAAAAGAGAAGAAATTGCAAAGCTCTGCATTTCAAATGACATCATTAATAAGATTTAAAGGTAAAACATGCTGAATAAAGCAAGGGTGAGGAGAGGAACCTTTTCTCTGACAAAATTTATAACATCATTCGCACGCCTTACAAAAGTATCAACTTAAAAATTAACCTGCTGCACTTGGTCAAGGATTTAATTAACTCACACCTAATGTGATGGAGTCCTGGTGTGGCACTGTGGGTTAATGCACTGGACTGCAAAGTTGGTTTGAACTGCAAGGTCGGCGGTTCAAATTTACTAGCTGCTCCTCAAAAACCCTATACAGGGTCGCTGTGGGTTGGAGCAACAATGGTCTGAATGCTTGGGGAAATGGGGTGACAAATAGGATGATGCCATCCAGGTGAAAAATGAAAGAACCCCAAATTGTTATCATTGTTGTAAAGTGCAGTCGAGTCAGTTACAACTCATATTGACCCTGTATAGGGTTTCTGAGGAGCAATTGGTATCCCCAATTAGGCAGAGTTAATGGAGGTGGAGAAGATGGCTCAAATTAGAGAGAATAAATGATAAAATCAAAAGATAGGAGATGAAAAGGGAAGGAGGAGATTAGACACAATTCAGGTTTCTAGTGTAAGGCAGTGGGTAGCTGAGAATGTCATACAAAGAGCAGGATGAGAACAGAGAACAAGATGATATGTTAAGGACATGCTATGCTTGAGATGCTTGTGAAACTATCAAGGTGAAAAGTCTAGTGGTTGGTTGAAAATGAAGGCTTGAAGCTCAGGAGAAATGTTGGAGCCATACTTAGCAGATTGAGGTGGTATCAGTGAAATCACCACCACCACCAGTTGTGAATTAGATTACAACACATGGCAACCCCACATGTGTCAGAACAGAACTGTGCTTCCTGGAGTTTTCAACAGCTAATATTTTGAAAATAGACCACCAGACCTTTCTTCCAAGGTACCTTCAGTTATTGCTGTTGTTGTTAAGTGCCGTCGAGTTGGTTCCAACCCATAGC
>NW_006408768.1:1468405-1469362 GCF_000296735.1 Chrysochloris asiatica | reverse complement strand
GGGTATTGACTGTGGGTCCAAATAAAATGACTTCCTTGACAATTTCTATCTTTTTTTTCCATCTTTCATGATGTTGGTTATTGGCTCAGTTGTGACGATTTTTGTTTTCTTTATGCTCAGGTATAATCCATAGACTTTCGTCTTTGGTCTTCTTCAGTAAGTGTATAAGTCCTCTTAACTTTCAGCAAGCAAGGTCATTTGCAAATTGCATTATGTTAATGAGTATTCTTCCGATCCTGATTCCATGGCCTTCTTCATGTAGTCCACCTTCTTGAATGATTTCCTCAGCATACAGATTGAATAAATATGGTGAAAGGGTACAACGCTGATGCAGACCTTTCCTAAAATCTTTTATTCTGTTCAAGTGACTGCCTCTTTGTCTATGTACATGTTCTGCATAAACACAAGTATTTGGGATTTGTATTCTTTGCAATGTTTTCCATAACTTGTTATGATCTATATGGTCAAATGCCTTTGCATAGTAAATAAAACACAGGTATATCTCTTTCTGGTATTCTCCTTTTTCAACCAAGATTCAGTAGTGATATTCCTCAGTTCATTTTCTCCCTGAATCTGACTTGAATTTCTGGCCATTCTCTGTTGATATATTACTGCAACAATTTTTGAAGTATCTTCAACAAAACTTTACTTGTGTGTGCTATTAGTGATTTTGTTCAATAATTTTCATATACAGTTGTATTATCTTTATGTGGGAGAATTGGCACAAATATGGATCTCTTCCAGTCAGTTAACCAAGTCACTGTTTCCCAAATTCCTTGGCATAGGCTAGTGAGTGCTTCCAATGTTGCATTTGTTTGTTGAACCATATCAATTGGTATTCTGTCGATTCATGGCAAATACCTCTGGTAGCATAGTGGTTACGAATCGGGCTGCGAACCTTAAGGTCAGTGGTTCGAAACTACCAGCCGCTCCACGGGAGAAAGATGAGGCTTTCTA
>NW_006408768.1:1451678-1453662 GCF_000296735.1 Chrysochloris asiatica | reverse complement strand
TCTCAATGGTGGAATGTTATGGGATATACTTGTAGCTTGTCTGTATGACCACAATTTCTGTCTCTTCTTCGGTAATGTAGGGAGAAAAATCACCCACCTCCAAGAAAAATGTGTGATCAAAAGGATCAAAAGCAGAAGTAATATAAAAGCAGAGACAAAAATATCTTCACTCTGAAACAAAAATAAAACTGTGGCTTACTGTTCAGTTGTCTTGCTACATAGGCAGTGTGTGTGTACCATAGAAGCCTCTAGTAGTGGATGGGGGTGTCTGCTCCCTCAGGCCCCTCCACTAGTCACTACTGCAGAGGTGTGCAGATAGATATTGAGAAGTTAATGGGAGAAAGATTGTCTACTAATTTTTGTTTCTGACGGTCAGTTAGGTGTCTGCATGTGCACAGTGTAATTCTCGAGATAGTTGTATCCTTTTATGTTGGGGTTTTACAGATTGTTCATATGGTTTGTCTATCAGGCATGATGGACCTGCTTTTTTTCTTGCTAGATAGGCCAGAGTAAAGCATCCAGCAAAGGTTAATTTTAGGTCTGTGACCCTGAGGGTGACATCATAAGCAGCCACCAAGCTCTTTCTCTCTGTGCCATGGGAAAACTGTGGAGTCAGTGCTGGACTATTTTGGGGATGTGTGTACACCCACCTGCCTAAAGTCATCTGGGATTGGCAAAGAAGGCACAACAGGGAAGAAGAGACAGAAATGTGTAGAATCCCCTGCACCTCCTTTTGCAAATGTCACTGCACTGCTTTTAGCGCAGGTTCCCTGTGCCATTCTGGCTGTAGCCCCACCCTCTGAACTCCTTTGGGCGAGGTGGCTGCAGAGGGAGTGCCATCTCAAGTGATTCCAAACTCGCAGTATTTTCCTTTATACCGTGATTTTTCCACTTGCACATGCAGGAAACTGACACCCTGGACCTTATGGTAGATCTAGAACTCTGCTGGTGTACCATGAGCACAGCTTCTCTGGGTTTTCAATCCCTCCCCATGAGGCCTTTCCTACCTAGCTGTCTCTGCTGCCGCCCAAACCAGAACCTCTTCCAAATTTCTTGGCGTAGATGAGTGATTGCCTTCTGTACCGCCTCACTTTCTTGAAATATTTCAATTTGTATTTCATCAATTCCTGGTGCCTAATTCTTTGCCAATTCCTTCAAAGCACTTTGGACTTCCTCCTTCAGTATCATTGGCTCTTGATCATATACTGCCTCTTGAGAAGGTTGAACATCAACCATTTCCTTTTGGTACAGTGACTCTGTGTGTTCTTTCCATCTTCTCTTGATGCTTTCTGCATCATGCAATAATTTGCCCAGAGATTCCTTCAATAACAAAGTCGAGACTTGACTTTTTTCTTCAGTTCTCCCAGCTTGACAAATCCTGAGAAGGTTCTTCCTTTTTGCTTTTCTGATTCCAGATCTTTGCACATTTTGTTGTAATATTTTACTTTATCTTCTTGAGCTCATCTTTGAAATTTTCTGTTCAGCTCTTGGACCTGCTCATTTCATCCATTTGCTTAAGCATCTCTATGCTGGAGATCAATTTTCAGTGTCTCTTCTTACATCCATTTTGACCTTTTCCTTCTTTATTGTCTTCTTAATGACTTTTTGCTTTCTTCATGTATGATGTTCTTGATGTCATCCCACAACTCTCCTGGTCTTCGGTCTTTAGTGTTTAATGTATCAAATTTGTTCTTCAGATGATCTCTAAATTCAGGTGGGATATAGTCAAGGTCATATTTTGGCTCCTGTACACTTGTTTTTATTTTCTTCGGCTTCAGTTTGAATTTGCATATGAGCAATTGATGGTCTGTTCCACAATCTGCCCCTGGCCTTGTTTTGACTCAAGATACAGAGCTTTTCCATTGTCTTTTTCTGTAGATGTAGTCAATTTGATTTCTATGTATTCCATCTGGTGAGGTCCTTGTGTATAGTCATCTTTTATGTTGTCTAAAAAGGGGAATTTGAAATGAACATATTCAGA
Organism: Chrysochloris asiatica; assembly: GCF_000296735.1. Lineage (NCBI taxonomy): Eukaryota > Metazoa > Chordata > Mammalia > Afrosoricida > Chrysochloridae > Chrysochloris > Chrysochloris asiatica. The sequence goes on along the minus strand of NW_006408768.1, from coordinate 1,451,681 downwards.
TCA
>NW_006408768.1:1447070-1450408 GCF_000296735.1 Chrysochloris asiatica | reverse complement strand
CCCCCATTTTGGGTAGCCAATGTTCAAGTTACCCATCCCTATCTACTCTTTGTGCAGAGGGGATGGGAGTAATTCTTGAAATAGGGATTTGTTTCCTCTTTTGAGCTGCTGCATTTATAGGTGCAGGTGGCTTTGAACTTTTGACCTTGTGGTTCACAATCCAATGCTGATCCTACACCAGGGGGCCTATCAGTGAATAGGACAACTTGAAAAAAGAAAAGAACGCAGAAGAGGCTCCTATATAAAGAACATCATCATTTAAAGACTAGGAACACAAAATGAATTCCTTATAAAGGAGCAATCAAAGACTTAGGCAGAAATTCAAAAAGGTGATAGTATCACAGACATCAATGGAAGAAACATTTTTAGAAGTTACTCTCAATAGTGTCTGTGGCAAATGCCTCAGGGGAGTCCAGTTATATTTAGTTGAGTTAGTTAATAATGACCTCAGAGAAGAGCAGTTTTAATAGCTCGATGGGTGTCCAAATGAAGTTGTGAAATGTAGAATAGATAAAGAAGAGAGTTCTTGAACAAACTTTCAAAAAACTTGTGAAGGGAAGGAGGAGGATAGAGTTCATTCTGAAACCTTGATAATAGCAAAACTATCTTTGTTATACATGTTTTTACCATCCTTGGAAGCTGTGCGTTCATCAGAACATCACCTGTTCATGAGCAGTCTTTCTTTCATAAAGTATGGTGAGTATCTCAAGAGAGCCTTCATAAACATGAGAGCAGTAGGTCATTATACTGCTAGGTTGTAGTCCCTGGAATGGTGTTACCATTTCAAAGAATTTGGAAAGCATAATACACTAACTCTGCACAATAGAAGTGAGAAAGAAAAGAGGTTTAGGAAAATGAAAGAGAAGTTTATTGTAAACATCGACAATCTTACAGAAAGATGTAAGAAAAGGTGTCCACCTTGTCAAGGAAGAGGAGGTGGAGCATCAAATACAATTTGGCTTCTTCTTTATGTACCTCTTTGTCAGAGGAGTGGGCTATATTTCTGACTCTAGTGCCCAATTAGCCAATCTGGAGAATTGGTCCATATACAGTTTCCTTGAGTCTTGCTTTTCAGGTTTCAGCTTATTGTTGATTAACTTTATTTCTCCTTACAATAGTTTCCCCTCTCACCTACTCCTCTTAAGTTAACTTTATTTCCTCTTGCAGGGAGTCTCCTGCTTCCCCCATCTCACTTTTTAGAAAATTCTCATTGCTGAGGTGGGCTTGTTTCCAGCTGAGACAGGCCATAACCAGAGTAACTCGAGACCCACTTCTTTCCCTGTCCTAACTACCTAATAGTGTGGTGACATTGGATAAGAATTGGACTGCTAACCTCAAGGTCAGCAGTTCAAAGTCATTCTTGGAAATCTTATAGAGTTGCTATGTGTGGGAAATGACTGAATGGCACACAAAAACAGAAACAATAGAGTTTTATGAGGATGAAACAAGATAACCGATGGAGAACTCTTTGCAGTTCTGAGTGCAGGGTAGACACTCAGAACATACTCATTTTTGTTATCTGTGTAATTTGGTTTCCTTCACTCTAGGTCTCGGAATCTCCTTGTAATGATACCAAAAGGAGTGAGAGATGCCGGGTTTTATGAAGTGTCTGCTATGGGTTGAATTGTGTCACTCAAAATTGTTGTTGTTGTTAAGTGCTGCCGAGTTAGTTCCAACTCATAACACCCTTGTATAAGGTTTTTGAGGAGCAGCTGGTGAGTTTGAGCCACCGAACTTAAGGTTCAAACCTACATTGTGGTCAAGTGCTTATCCTACAGTGCCACACCAAGATTCAAAAATATATATTATAAATATTAATCTCTATGCCTGTGGTTATAATCCCATTTGGAAATAGGTAGACTTTTTATGTTAATGAGACAGAATTAGTGCATGGTGTATCTTGAATTAGACTTATATGAAGTATTTATCAAGTAGATAAAACAAGCCAAGATGGAGAAAGATAGCTGCCAAAGCACATGGAAACCTTCAAGGAACTATGGAACACCAGCTTAAAGAGCCCAGGGCCTTTCCACAAGAGCCTACAGAGAGAAAGCTTCCCCTGGGACAGGGGTACTGACTTCGGACTTCTAGCTTCCTAAATGGTGGGAAAATAGACTTTTCTTTGTCAGTGCCAACCACTTGTGATACTAGACAACTAAGATAGCATCTAAAAGATCTGTTACAAAGGCTGTAACATTTCTTAATAATAGAAGCTAATTGTTGTTGTTGTTAAGTGCCGTTGAATCCGCTCCGACCCATAGCGACCCTCTAGAGGGTTTCCAAGGAGTGACTGGTGAGCTTGCACCACCAATCTTGCAGTTCAAACTGACTTTGCAGCTAATTATACAATTAGAAAATGGCATTTGCTGTCTCTGTCCTCAGTTCCTCCTAAAGAACTGCCATTTCTAAGGAAATGGTTCTTTGTGATTTAATTTGTCCTCTTTGTCACCCACATTGCTTTGTTCTGTGAGGTCTGCTCTGCTTTGGAATGTCTTCTAGTACTCAGTTTTTATCAGGTTGTTTTTTTTTTTTCTCTACAAAATTTTGTTTTCCTCCATTGCCCTGCCCTGAAACATTAGCTGTAGCTTCCTGAGATTCTAAGCTGAGGTTTCTAACCTTGTGTATGTTTTCTTCTGTGCCCTGTCTTTTTGTCATGGTGGAAAGGGAATTTCAAATATTCTTGACAAGAAATTGTTTTTCTATTTGCTTATGTCAAAACTGCTACAAGGACAAGGTTTTTCACTGAGACATTGATGATAATAACAAAAATCTGGAAATAGATTAAATGTCTATAAATAGAAAATTCCTTAAATAAATTACATGAATCCAAATGTAGAAACTAAAAAGAAGCTTTTCTACTCTGATTTGGAAAGATCTCCAAGATCCAGTAAAAGAAAAAAGAAAGCTGCAGAAAGTTTTATACAGTATGCAAAAATTTCTGAGAACATGATTTAAAAATAAACATAGATTTGCTTCCTAAAAATAGAATAGTTCTGGAAAAATAAATAAGAAATGTTTGATAATGTTACTCCAGGATAGGAATATAATGATGAAGAGGAAGCTTATTTTACTGCCCTTCATATTGTGCAACTCTGACTGGATTAACTATACAAAGGTAATATAAAGAAATAATTTTGAAATCTATAACCCAGATATACAATAATAGACATGTCTAATGGCTTTTCTATGCAACATCTTTTGTTGTTTTTTTTTTTTAAGGTTTTAATTGTGGATTGAGTGAACATTTTCAGAGCAGATCATCAGTTTTACAGTCAACAAATCATACACATTGTTTCATTACAATGATTATAAACCCCTCCATGTACCATCAGTTATCA
>NW_006408768.1:1444796-1446770 GCF_000296735.1 Chrysochloris asiatica | reverse complement strand
CTCCTATTTTTGTTACAAAAATTTACAATTGTGACAGTCGCAATTACTTATGATAACAATTACTCACTATTGAGTCATAAGAATCGGAACCCCATCTCTTTTCACCAGACCCATCTAGACAAGATGAAAACTATTCAGTGGGAACTCTTCCCCTACACACTCTTAAACTAAACTCCTTCTTGAAACCTTGTAAGCCAGTCACTTCATGCCTTTATTGCCTGCTCATTTTAGGTAACCAATGTCTAAATTGCCAGTCCCTATGTATCCTGTGTACAGAGGGGATAGCATTGAGACTTCATGTGAAGACTCCTTCCCTTTCTGTTGGTATTTAGAGTTAATACCTCCATGAGTGTAGGTCAGGTTCATCAACCCTTGTTTCCTTTATAAAAAAAAAAATCGTTTTTATTTTTAATCTTCCTCTTGCGTAGTGGTTACGAATTGGGCTACTAATCTTACAGTCAGAAGTTCAAAACTACCAGCTGTTCTGTGGGAGAAAGATGAGGTTTTATGCTCTTGTAAAGATTTACAGCCTCGGAAACCTTATGCAGGATCGCTATGAGTCGGAACTGACTCCACGGCACATAGCAACAACAAAGTCGAGTTCTGATTATCAAGCCATCGAGGCTGGGTCAAATGGGTACCTTCTGCAAGTTTGGGTGTTCTTGTGCATTTCCCCTCACTTCATATCAGCTGGATGTTTCACTCTCAGTTCTAGCCCTCTGTGGCTAAGTCCTTGTCCATGGGCTTAGGTGTCCCCAGGTCTCACCACAATTTGGACCAACTAACCTTCTTCCTCTTCTCTCTCTCATCTCCAGGTCAATGGGAGTCAATGACCATGGTTGAACTCAGCCCATTTCTTCATTGCTGCCTTTCCCCCTCTTCCACTCACCAGTAGACCAACGTGGTCATCAGCAAGCTTATATGCCTGTTCATGTGTTTCCTTTGAGTTTCAGTCTTAGAGGGGAGTTTATCCTGAAGGAACTTAATTGCTTGCCTTGATAGCTTCCTGGCAAACACCTTGCTTATTCTTGTAGTAGCCAGTTATGCTGCCATTTTTGTTTTGGGTTTTTCCTGGTGATCTTTCTTTGAAGATATATCTTCTGCCGCTGTAGCAATTCCAAGCTGGTCTGCTTTTCATTGCTAGTGGGAATGTCCCACCTCAGAAGGTTCTGGAGGGGACTCAGGATTCCACCTAAGGTCCTATACTCTGCAAAGGCTCCACAAGAGTCCTATTTCTCTAGGCAAGTTCTAGAACCCTTGGTAGGTATTCCAGTCAGTTATAGGCTGAAGACAGGCTTACAAGTTTTCTGTAATCTTGTTTCCTGACATTTCTTTCTATCCCACTCAAATGTCTATTTTACAATAGTAGGAAAAGGAAACCAATATTCCCAAGACAGTTGAGCATCTTAGTATTATTTCCCCTCTTCAGATTATGCCTAGATCCCTGTATCACAGAGCCCTATTGTTCCAAGGTTGAGCATGCATCACTATTTACCTCTGTCTCACATACACCATGCAAACCTGTCTCAGTGTTCCCCTATCTATCTTGTTCTTCCACCTCCTTCCCCTTCTTGTATTGCCTTCCCCAACACCTGAACTAAGCTCCCCACCCCAACCTCACTGTTGTGGTTACCATATATTCCATTAACTCTTCCCTCCATTCAAGAAAGTCTATTTCATCCTGTAATCTACCTGACCTTCTCACCACCTGGATCTCTGTAATTGTTTTGATCATTTTGATCCCAGGTCCTCTGTTCTTATAATTTTATTCTGTTCTTGACTCTTCCATTTGTCGATTGAGTTCAGGTTGATGCTGCCATGTACATCATTCTGTAGTTGTTATCTGTTCTTGTTGAGTCTTACTCCACAGAACTTCCTTTCGGATGTTTTTCATAGCAGGGTTGGCTTTGGCAAAATCCCTTAGCTTCTGTTTATCCTGGAATGTTTTGAATACACCATCATATTTGATTGACA
>NW_006408768.1:1419760-1443355 GCF_000296735.1 Chrysochloris asiatica | reverse complement strand
GCTCCAGGAGCAGCTGAGTGCCTTGGATTAGAAAGCACTGGATTTCTTGCTTCTGCTAGAAATTTCCCTGACTGTAAGCCTTCCAACCGTCTAAATATTCCTTTATATGTGGTTCAGAGTTCTGGGACCATCCCCTGGGTCTGCTTGGTCTGGTATTCTGTATTGTTGCTGATGGAGACGTTCACTGCACTTCCACCCTCTCTGCCATCTTGTTTGTTCTTCCTCTATGCAGCATCTTCTTAAATCCCACGAAGTGATTGAATTGTTGTTGTTGTTATTGTTAAGTGTTGTCGAGTCTGCTCTTACCCATAGTGACCCTGTATAGGGTTTCCGAGGAGCAGCTGGTGAGCTTGAACCATTTACCTTGTGGTTCAAATTGATTTTGCAGTCCAGCACATTAATGCACAGCACCACACCAGGACCCCAGTGATTGGGTAGGACCATACAAATAAGGTGTACAGGACTCTGAGGCTGAGATTGTTTAGCTTTGCCATCCAGCTAGGTTTAAAGAAGCCATCTCAGACTCAAGAACAGACAATCCAAGGAGCATCAAGATGGAAGAACATGAGTGGAATGTGAGATCTCTACCTAGAAAAGCAGCAGCAGCAGAGGCAATGGCAGAGACAGTGGCCTGGAGAGACAGAGCAGCTGCAATCTCTCCATCCATGGACTGAGTAAAGCCAAATGCCTCTGGGCTGGAGACTGGTTTGCAGAATGTGCCCTTTAGTCATTCACAACTAGCTAAAAAGCTTTGAAACATTTGCCCAATCAGGACAGAGTCCAAGGGATCACATGGCTGAGACACTGAAGACAAAAGGGAGACATTTCTAATTGGGGTACTGCTGCATCCTGAGTTGTTTTTTTTAAATATTGAACTGTAACCTGTTCACTTCACTAATAAACCCCATAATTGTGAGTATTGTTATGAGTTCTGTGTGGACAATGCAATGGATGGTTGAACCTTGGTGTGAAATAGAGAGTGCTTTGGAAGGGATGGCTCGTGTCAGAATAGAATAAAGAAGGCTACCATTTGGAGGCATGTCTAACCTCTGCCTCATAGGAATTGGCCTTGGGCTGATTTTGAGTATGATTCTCTTCCCCCCTTGTGAAGCCAGGGGAAATCAGAAATGATCTCCACATGGCTTTTGCACTATCCTTCAACATTTATAGGAAATCGGCCCTCTTAATTTCATAGCCTCTTGAAGTCAAAACTTAGTTCTCAAATTCCTGGGAAGATGTTTTCAGCAACCACTTCATGCCATTGAACCAGTTCCAGTGCATAGCAACCTTGTACAGGGTTTCTGAGGCTGCACATCTTTGTGGGAGCAGAAAGTCTCATCTTTCTCCTGCAGAGTGTCTGGTGGAGGTTCACAGACCAGTGCTTATTGTACTGAGCCACCTCAGCTACTCATTCTTATATATCCCTACATGCTGTCTATACCTCTTACCTCTGTGAGCCTGAAGTAAACTCAGTCTCTTTGGTTTCTTTTCTTTCCTCTTCTTCTTCGTAAATGTATTTGTGAGTTTCCCAGGCCATACTGAAGATTTGGCAGGTGGAGGTGAAGGAGCAGCTTTAATGGAACCATAGACCATCTTCCTTTAGCTGTGGTGAAGTTTCAGGAACCCTGCCTGCCCTGGCCTCTATCTATTGTATTACATGTACTACAGAGAATGTCTTTGTCCTCTTCCTTTCTTTAAAAAGCCAAAGAAATTATTTTTATCCCCTGGACAGTGCTTCTGTGATCCTATATCATTGCTTAAGCAATGTCCCTATGATCTTGCATTTTACTTCAACTAGCTATCAAATAATTTCCCAAAAAAAGTCAATTGCTAATTAAAAATTAATATTTCTGAGTTCTTAAAATTATGTAAAATCCACAAATCTGCTGGTGTGGCACTGTAGAATCAGCACTGAACTATGAATTACAAGGTCGATAGTTCAAACACACCGGCTGCTTCTCGGAAACCCTATGCAGGGTCACTATGAGTTGGAACCGACTTGACGGCACTTAACAACACAGCAACAAATCTGATCGGTTGCAACACTAGTTTCATTATTTATTTATACCTGGAGTACTCATACTTTACATGTTGAAGTTCTTGAGAATGTTCTTCCCTTCTAAACTCTAATCTGCCTGGGCAATCTCATTCTATTCCATGACTTCACTTACATCTATTTATCAAAGACTCCCATTTGTACATCTTCAGCCCCAGACCTCTCTCTGCTGTACTCAACTGCATATTTAATACCCCCAATATTAACCAATTCACAAGTATCTTAGACTCAACCTGTTCAAAACAGAATTAATCATTTTGCTGCTAACTCATTTCCCCTCCATTGTTCCTTGCCTATGTATAATATACCACTAGGAGTCCTGGTGTGGTGCTGTAGGATAAGAACGTAAGGTCAGGTCGGTGGTTCAAACTCATAAGCCACTTCTCAGAAAACCTATACAGAGTTTCTGTGAGTTGGAACCAACTTAAAGGCACTTAACAACAACAACAACATGACACTCAGACCAGAAAATTCCCTCTCCCCAATCTGCTCAAATCCACCTCTGCACTGCATTAATTTTCTTCCATTTGTACAGATTGTATCTTAATCCAGATATTACTAATTGACCTAAGCCAGTGTAGCCAATTCTACTTTCAGACTCTTGGATGTTTGCAGTTGGTTAAAGGTGTGGGTAACTCCTTCACAAGCTTGCCAGCAGATGGAATGTTACAATTACAGCATGTCTCAGACTAGATTCTACTATATATATAAATACTTGTTTGCAAGTAATTGTCACACAATCTGTCTCATTTATTTGTACTTAGGCACTTTGAAAAGTACCCAACAGGAAAGTCTCCCTTGAGCAGATGTGACAGTACTCTAGCAGCAGGGTTCAGTTCATCTTATTGGGTTAGAATCCTCTGTTCAGTGGTGGGATACTGAAAGGAGAGGTCCTAGGCCAAGAGGACTGCCTCAAGGCTGCTGTGTGTACCAGATCCTCAGAACCCTGCTCATTCAGAGGTGGAAGGAGCTGTGCAATATTTCCAGCCAATTAATGTATTTTAAGCACCACTCATTGGACCAGTGAACTATTCTTTCTACCCTGTACCATAGGGTTAGGGTCTGAGGAGCCACTTCTCTGGTGAAGGTTTAAGAATGAGATCTGAAGATACTTATTGTGGCTTCAAGAAGCCTTGGTGGCACTGTGGGCTACACTAACCTCAAGGTTGGTGGTTTTGCCTTACCAGATGTTCCAAGGGAAAAAGATGAGTCTGTTTGTTCCCATAAGGAGCAGTTCTATTCTGTCTTATAAGGTTACTATGTGTCAGAATCCACTCTTTGGCAATGGATATGGTTTTGGTTTATTGTAGTTGTCTTTGGGTACAGATGTCTGATGAAGATAGATTGACTGTTAAGTCAACTTCTTGGATGGCTCAAATGATTCATCACCGGACAACTAACCAAAGCGTTGGTGGGTCAAACCCATTCAGAGGTATCTTGGAAGACAGTTTGGAGATCTATTTCCAAAAGGTCACAACCTTCTAAACCATATGGAGCAATTCTACTCTGCACACCATGGGTTGTTAAGAGTCAGAATCAATTTGGAACAACTGGTTTGGATTTTTTTCCCTTTATATGGATATATGTATAAGTTAATATATATATATATATATATATATATATATATATATATATATATATATATATATATATATATATATATATATATATATATATATATATATATATATATATATATATATATATATATATATATATATAAATTTGTACATAAATATACATATAAAGTCCTGGTGTGGCACTGTAGGTTAGTGGCTGGACTGCAAAGTTGGTTTGAACCACAAGGTTGGTGGTTCAAGCTCATCAGTCACGCCTCAGAAACCCTATACAGAGTTGCTATGGGTCAGAACTGACTCACCAACAGTTAAAAAGACCTATGTATGCATGTGTATATATATTCTTCTTCTTCTTTTTTAACCCTAGCAGTGGTTAAGGAGTAAAAGATCCAAACTAGTTGTCATCAAGTTGATTCTGACTCTTAACGACATAACATCCCCTTGTATATCTATACCACAAACACACATACATATAGATAGATACAGAGAGACGGTAGAACAGAGAATCCTGGTGTGGTATTGTGGTGCTGTAAGATAAGCAATGAATTGTTTACTGCAAGGTAGGTGGTTCAAACCCATCAGCTCCTCCTTGGAAACCTATATAGAGTTGCTATGAGTAGGAAGTGACTTGAAGGTACTTCACAATGAGAAATATATATATAAAGGAGCTCTGGTAGCATAGTGGTTACCAATCAGGCTGCTAATCTCACTGTCAGCAGTTGGAAACTACCAGTTGTTCCATGGGAGAAAGATGAGGCTTTCTGTTCCCATAAAGATTTACAGCCTTGGAAATCCTGTACAAGGTCACTATGAGTCAGAACCGACTCTCTGGCACATAACAACTATATATATATTGTGTGGGGCTATAGGATAAGCATCAGTCTGCTAACCAAAAGACTGACTGTTCAAACATACCAATTACTCATGGGAGAAAGATTTACAGCGTGGGAAACCCTATACAGGGTGGCTATGAATAGAAACTGACTTATTGGCACTTATCAGAAACAACAATATAGACTATATAACCCATCTGATCTGTGTACTTTATCTTATCTTTCTGCATCCTCACTTGACTTCTTCTAAATCCATTTTTCACGTTGGCGAAATATTTAAAACCAGAAATCAAACTATTCCTTCATATCTATAATTTCTCCCTGCTTTGGTGTGGTGCTGTAGCACTGGGTGGAAAGGTTGGTTTGAACCAAAAAGTCTACGGTTCAAACCCACCAGCTGCTCCTCAGAAACCTTATACAGGGTCACTGTGGGTTGGAACTGACTTGATGGCACTTATCAACAACAATCTTGTTTGAACTTCTAGTGTGGTATTGTAGGATCAGCACTGGACTGTGAACCAGTTTAAACCCACCAGCAGTAACTTGGAAACACTGTACAGGGTCACTATGAGTCTGAACCAATTTGTCAGCACTTAACAGCAACAATAGATCCGTTTAGGAAGAAGTGCAGCCAGAGTGCTCCTTGGAGGCCAGGACGGCCAAACTTCGTCTTTCATACTTCGGACATATTGTTAGGAGGGATCAGTCACTGGAGAAGGTAAGGTAGAGGATCAGAGAAAAAGAGGAAGACCCCCAATGAGATGGATTGACCAAGTGGCAGCATCGATGCACTCAAGCATGGCAACAGTAGTGAGGTTGGCCCAGGGGCAGTGTTTCGTTCTGCTGTGCATAAGGTCGCTATGACTTGGTACCGACTCAATGGCGCCTAACAACATGAGCAACAATACAATCTTGTTTTACCTGATCTTCCTGTGTCTGACCTCCCTATATCTTGTTACTCTTCTCTATTGTGCACCATACACTGTCTTCCTTTCTGTCCCTTCACTTCATTGTAACCTTTGCCCTTTGTTCTCTTAGGACATTTGTTGTTGTTGTTGTTGTTAAGTGCATCGAGTCAATTCCGACCCATAGTGACCCTGTATTGGGTTTCCAAGGAACAGCTTGTGAGCTTGAACCACCAACCTTGCAGTTCAAACGACTTTGCAGTCTGACGCATTAGCCCTCAGCGCCACACCAAGATTCCTACTCACCACTTTTCTTGGCTTTAGCAAAATCATGCATGTAATTGAAGACCTAGTTGAATGGCTATTCTTCAAAGAAACTACTGCAGGCTTCTCCCTGCCCCAGGTAAGATTAACATCCAATCAGACCTACCTATGACCAAAATTGCAATTCATTGTCTGAAATTATTTTTTCTTGTTTGGCTGTCCTAGGTCAGAGACAAGGTTCATGGCTCTCTGACTCAGCACTTTCTTTGTCCTATTCTTGTTTTTGTTGATGTGATTCAAATGACCTTGTGGTCCAGTGCTTATCCTACAGCACCACACCAGTACCCATTGTTGTTGTTGTTGTTGTTAAGTGCCGTTGAATGAGCTCTGGCCCATAGTGATCCTGTATAGGGTTCCCAAGGAGTGGCTGGTGAGCTTGAACTGCGAACCTTGAAGTTCAAACTGATTTTGCAGTCCATCACATTAACCCACAGCACCACACCAGGACTCCAGTACTCATTTTTAGTGCTCAATAAATATTTGCCACACAACTGAGTGAATTTAAGGCTTTAATGGCTATGTTGTACCTAAAGAACTTCAGCCACATGCTTACACTGTGGTTTTTAGTTTGAACATATGTTTATTTGTAACTATGTCTGGAAGTTTAGGTTTTTTAGTGATATTCCTTGGAAAATGACACGAGCATACAGATAAAGTATAAAACTGATTTCCTTTGAAATCTAGATTCTCATCCTGGTATCTGGTTGCTTTGAATGGTTGTAAGGAGAAAAACCCCATCACTTCTTCTCAGGAGCTTCTGAGGAAAGGGTCCAAAAGCCCATCATACTGAGTCAATTCAGACGTATAGTGAGGAAGGCACAGGAAGACCTTTACAAGAGAAGTGAAGCAAGTCTCCCAGAAAATTCATTTGAAAACTGTGCTGTGAATTAACTTCATATGGGGAAAATCCTACAAATTGCAAAAACCATTTGTCTTCTTTGCTCAAGTAAACACAGATTAGGAGTCTACTAGTTTATACTGCAAGGACTGGCTAGCTTTATTTTATTTTATTTTTTTTTTTGATGATGCTAATCTATGGTGTTGTGGAAGCAATGCAGATTACATTAAAAGATTGCGGATAACCTTTCAGTCATTAAAAAACCATCATCCATGTTTTCCTCTACTTGTATGACTCATTACAAATACACTTGGGCCCTACTTTCAAAGCTTTGGGAAGTATGGGGTAGGATTCAGGGATTTTACTTTAAAATATTTAAGACATTAAGAGATACAGAAAGCTATACTGGGCCTGGCTAGTTGAGGTTTTTTTGGACCTGGCAGAAGTCCGTTCACATTCGAGTCCTGGACAACATCGCTATGACCTCTGCTTTTTTGTTTCTTTGCTTCTTCAGTTTATTTTAAACTCCTGATGTCCATTTATTTACTGAGGAATCGGTCATTGTTGTTAAGTGCCATCGAGTCAGTTCTGATGCAGAGCAACCCTGTATAAGGTTTGTGAGGCTGTCCATCTTTGTGGGAGTAGAAAGCCTTATCTATCTCTTGCAGAGTGGCTGGTGGGCTTGAACCACCAACCTTGTGGTCTGCAGTCTAGTGCTTATCATACAGAGCCACTGCACTAACCAAGGAATCTGTAAGAGCTTCTTTTTCATGGAGTCTGTATCTGACTCTGCGTTGGAAACTTGCTGTTCACTCTCCTCTAGATTTTTTAGCCATTCCGGGGAGCACATTTTCAAACACATGAAGCTGTTTCTAGTTGTGCTGGCATTAGCACTCAAGATTTGGTTTTGTTGTTGCTGTGTTTAAAACTTTTATTGTGAATTAAGTGAAGATTTACAGAAAAGATGATCAGTTTTACGTTCAACAAATCATACACTTTGTTTCATCTCAATGATTGTAATTCCTTCGTGTAACAACAGCTATCCTACTTCCTCTCTGTGGTTCCTATTTTCATTCCACCCAATTTCGCACCCCTTCTCAACTTTGCCCTTAGGTAAATGTTGCCCTTTTAATCTTGAATGACTGAGCATGATGAACATACCTTACTAGTATTGTCCTCCATGTATCCATGGCTGACTGAAATTTTTGAGGGTAAGTTCCATTCCAGACCTGAAGGGTGGTTAAGGGCCATCATCTCAGGTTTCTTCAGTCTCTTTCTGACCAGTAAGTCCATGAAGACCTGTTTTATCAGAGCATTCATTAGCTGGTGAAAATGGGCCCCACAGCAGCTTTTCCATGGGCTGCTGGAAACAATTATGGATTGAATTGTTTCGTCCAAAATAGATATTGAAATCTTAACCCCAATACAAATCTCTTTTGGAAAAAGTATGAGCAGATTGCTCCTTGGAAGTAACAATGGAGAGAATTCATCTTATTGCCTTTTGGTAATATTGTCAGGAAGGACCAATTCCTGGAGAAGGACATCATGCTTGGTAAAGCGGAAGGTCAGCAAAAAAGAAGAAGGCCCTCAAGGATAGGAAGGCACACAATGGCAGCAACACTGGGCTCAAGCATCACAATGATTGTGAGGATGGTGCAGGACAGGGCATAATTTCGTTCTGTTGTACACAGGGTCAGTATGAGTCAGAGCTAATTTGACAGCATCTAACGACGGCACTTAACAACAACAACAACAAACAACAATATACCTGTGGATGTGACCCTATTTGGACGTAGGGGTTTCTTTTGCTATGTTAATGAGGTCATAGAAGACTAGGGTGATTTCTGAACCTAATCACTTCCAAACTATAAAGAGCATAATAGACACAGAGAGATACATGGGGAAAGAGTAAGACAGATGCCTCAACAAGCTGAGGAACTCCAAGGTTGGCCAGAGTTGCTCCCAGAAGCTGAAATAGACAAGTAGAAACCTTCTTCTAGGGCCAGTGCCCTGAATTCACTAATACCCTCTAATACTAAATTTCTGTCTTTTAATACCACCCACTTTTAGTAGTTTGGTTATAGCTGCACCAGGAGATCTTGTGCATTAGTAACAGCTAACATAAAAGAGCCCTGGTGGTACTATAGGTTAAGTAAATGCCAGGTCGGAAGTTCAAACCCACCAGCCATTCCACAGAAGAAAGATAAGGCTGTCTGTTCCTGTAAAGATTTATAGTTTCTGAAACTTTAAGGAGAAGTTCTACTCTGTCCTATAGGGTTGCTATGAGGCAGAAACCAATCCACTCAACGGCAGTGTTTTGTTTTGTTTTGTTCTCAACACTTATTACATTGAATATATGATATGTATTTGCCTCTTACAAATGGAGATGTAACACTTCAGACCTATCTGCCCACAGTTAGGTCCTGAAGGAAGGAAGTGTTTTACTGACAGGAGGAGTGCTGAGCGCTCATAATGTGAACAAAATGCATTGAGTAGGAGATATAAAATAAAACCTTATGTACATGGTGTATTTAAGAAACTAAGCATGTCATGCTGCAGAAAATAGTCACAAAAATGAATAAGAAACATTCAGTACAAGCCTCAGCACCCAGAGCTGCTGGCCAGAATAAATGCTTAATTATTTTCTTATCTCAGAAACCAGGAATTTCTGGGGCCCTTTCTCTCCCCTGCCACTGGGAGTTGTCAGCAGTCATTCCCATGGACAAGATTAGCTCTTAAGGAGAAACTCCCTGGACCTTTGGCTAAGAGAGTCAAATCTCTGATGCAGACATGTTCAGTCACTTGATTTCTTTTTTGGTTTAACTTTTTATTGTGAATTGAGTGAAAGTTTACAGATAAGATCAGTAGCTTTGCATTTCAAAAATTATACACTTTGTCTCATCTCAATGATTACCATCCCTTCCCCCCAACAACAGTTATCCTATTTCCTCCCTCTGGTTCCCATTTACATCTTATATTTCACAAATGAACAAAGCAAAAATATTTGATGTACATATACAAAATGAAAATATATATATACATTTAAATGTCCAAAGGGCACATTCTGCAAGCCAGCCTCCTATATGTCGGCACTTAGCCTTACTCCATCCACAGGCCTAGAGCCTGAAGCTGCTCTGTCTCTCCATGCCACCAACTCTGCCACTGTCTCTGCTGTCACTGCAGAGTAGGAAATCTCCACTCAACCCCTTCCTTCTTGATGGTCCTGGGATCATCTGTCCCTGAAATGAAAGTTTAACTACCACTGACTTTTAGTTACACATCTTCTACAATTACAGTTGTGACAATCACAATCCTACTAACACTTACTCACATTTGAATCATAAAATCCTATCACTATCATCCTTCATTCCCTTTCACTAAGTCCATCTGGAAAAAAGGAAAATAATTCAGTAGGGATTCGACCTTACCCACCTCATTCTGAAACTAAGTGCACTCATGAATGCTCATAAGCCAGTCATTTCATGCCTTTATAGCCATCCCCTCCACCTTCATTTTTCATACCCAATGTCTAACTTGCCCATTCCTATCAACCCAGTTCACTGAAGACACAAGGTAGTCTCGATATGACTAGATACACTTGATATGAAGAATCCTTCCATTCCAGTTGGAATTTTGAGGAACTGCATCCATAAGCAAAAGTCTAGCTCATCTAATGGTAGCAATTAGCATTTTCTCACAGTATAAAACACCTTTATCTTTAGCTGGCTGAGTTCTGGTCAGCTAGCCATCCAAGCTAGGTTGAATGGGTACTAGCTACAAGTTTGGGAGTTCACACACACTTCCCTGCACTTCAGACCAGCTGTCTGCTTCACTCTCAGCCCTAGTCCCTAGGGGCTAGGTCAGTGTTCCTGCACTCAGGAATTCACACATCTCCCTAAACTTCAGACCAGTCTGCCTTTCCTCTTCCTGCTCTCATCTCAAGGTCAATGGTGTCAATGGAACATGGTTGAATCACTGCTGCATTTCCCTCATTTCCACTTCCAAGTAGACCCAGGTGGTCACCAGGGAGCATACTAGACTACTCACAGGGATTCCCTTTGAGTTTCAGTCCTAAAATAGAGTTTTCCCTGATGGGCTGACTTTTCTTGCCTTGATACCTCCAAAGCAATCAGTTTGCTTGAAATTCAAACAGCCAAACATTCTGTCTTTTGTTGTGGTGTTTTTTCCCTGCAGTTATTTCTTTTAATAAGAATCTTCTATTCTCCAAGCAGTTCTGGGGTGGTCTACCTGTCTTTTCAAGTGGAAATGTCCCAACTCAGTAGGTTCTGGATGGGGCTCAGTATTCCCCCTAAGGTCCCATTCTCTACTAACACTTAACAAAAAGTCTATTTCCCTGGGCAAATTCTAATTCCTCTTTTAGCAAATGTAATCAGTTATTAAGGAGCTCTGGTTACAAATAGGGCTGCAAGCCTCAAGGTCAGCAGTTCAAAACTACCAGCTGTTCCTTGGGAGAAAGATGAGGCTTTCTGCTCCCATAAAGATTTACAGCCTTGGAAACCCTGTACAGGCTCACTATGAGCCAGAACCAGCTCCATGGCACATAACCACAACCAACCATCAGTTATTGGCTGAAGATGTCAGCCACTTCATTTTTTGAGCTATTTTGGAAAGGTATAGGAAATATTGTTTTGACCCACTTAAACAATTAACTAGATTGCTGTATTATAATGACTTAAATCTACAACATATTACATGAATGTTTATTTTTTAAAGTATTGGAGTAGCATAGCTTTATAAAACACACTAAATACAATTTCTTTCCTTCCTTCAATTTCTCCCCTCCACCCTTTTTTCCCCTTACTCCATTTCTTCCTGGCAGTTACATCAGAATCCAGAAACCCAGTAAGTAAGCCATTCAGGTCGGCATCATCCCACTTCCTGAAGTTCATGGTCCATCTGTTTCTTTTAAATATGTGGCTGTGTCTACAGTTTTGCTGCAAGTGGCAGCCCACACATGTTGTACGTATTGTTGCAAAGGATTTGGGTGAAGTGAAATGGCAACTTATTGGGAATTCTTTTTATTTTAATAAATGATTTTCCAGAAAACAGTTATGAAATATAAATCAATAGCAAAACACCCAATAAAGATTGAGCACATGTGGTCGATGGTGAAACCTCCCCAGAAAAGGAAATCAATGCATTTGATTATGAGTTGTCAGAATGACATGGGGAGTCTAAGCCATGACACCCTCCCTAGAGGGCAAAGGAGTCAGCACTGGAAATGCAAACTCTGGTTCCTTCTCTCAGAGCAGAATGAAATATTCCTCTCTGGAGACACCAAGAGTACACTTCCAGGCTTGTGACCCAGACCTCAGTAAGGCAGAAGATCACTTCTGAGCTCATTGGTCTGGTGAAGTATCCTTGTATATCAATCTAAGTGTATGGAAAGAGTGCCCTTTCAGCGGGTTTTTCTGTAAAGAAATTTTAAAAGGTGACATATCTCAAGGATATTCCAATCAATAGGCTATAGGACACAGGTTCAATATAAACAGCGTTTTTCAGTTAAAAGTTTGGGAGGTGTTGAATTAAATTAAAAACAAATCTAAGAATGTTTGTTTTAACTGCAGCGTTTCTCAAAACTTCTATTATTCTCAAGTGCCATATGATTTTAAATGAGAGGCTATAAATTATGTTTTCCCAAAATAGAACAGATTTTAGAAACTGCTGATATAGATGACTTTTTAATTCCTTGATCTTTTCCCCATTATTTTTCTATATATATCATTTAGACATCTAAATTTAGGACGATTTCATTAAGCTTGATCATTCAAAATGTTCCATGGTTATAGGCAAAACTGATTAATGAATTATGGGGCTTAATATTAAATCTCTACCCATCTTTTTTACCTTCCCAAATACTAGGAATAAATGGGAACATCACTAGCCTATCTCCAGAGGAATACAAGAAAACATTCTGCAAAGCTTCCAGCAGAAAATCAGATGTAGGGGAGCCATTTCCGGTCGGGGATATTCAGCGGCATCCGTGACATTTAGGCCCCACGTAGCTGTACAGTTTCAGGCAAGGACAACCCAGAGCTAACCTCCACCCAAATATGTCTGCCGCTGGATGTCTCCCTCCCTTGGTGCTCAGACCCCTGTTGTAATGGACTCATTCCTGTACTTCATGATTCCAATTAAGAAGGGACTGAAATTTGGGGAGAACACTTTCATTCTCCCCCAATGCTTTTGCTATTTGTCCATTTTCTTTTCCTTTCTTCATTTAAGTCCATACATTAAACCACAGTCCCAGGAACATAGAATAACCTTCTTTGTGGCCTTTAGGGCTACTGGTTTTTGCTTAATCTGACTTTCAGTCTTAGGGAGGTAATGAGTTAGGTCTGGGGAGAACAGAGACTGAGAAATTAACCTCACACTTAAACTAAGATGCTGGGAATTTTCAAACTAGTACTCCTACTTTTAAAAGATGAAATCTACTTCTGGATGTATTGTCTAGCTAAAGGGACAACATTCTTATCATGAATTCTGTTATGTCTTAAATTTCAGGGTACATCTTCTGGCTAAAGGATTTCTTTCTTCTGGTTTTGAAGTTACTTAAATTAAGAGATACATATTAAATGGAGACACTTTTTGGAGAAAATAGACTTTTATGAAATCATAACTATTTCAGGAAATCTAAGCTAGATGGTCACCTGGGGCTTACACTGCAGAAGTATCCCTAAGAGTGTATTTATTACTTTTTTAGAGACTTATCTTTTGTCATTCTGTTGTGACCCAAGACTTAGTCTTCTGTGCAACATTTTCTAGAGGAGGCTTTTATCATGTAGTTTGCATCAATGAAGGAGCTTGGTGGCACAATGATTAAGAGCTCAGCTGCCAACAAAAAGGTCAGCAGTTCAAACCCACCAGCTGCTCTATGGGAGAAAGATGGGGCAGTCTGCTTCTGTAAAGATTATAACCCAGAAACCCTAAGGGGTAGCTCTTCTCTGTTCTATAGGGTTGCTATGAGACAAAATCTATTTGAGGGAAGCACAAAGTGGGTTGTGTCAATGAGTGAAGCTCCAAGATTCTTTTGTTGTTTTTCAAAACTGTAGTTTCCCCAACTTAAGACACTACACACCAGCCGCTAGTGTATGGCTGCTGCTCAAAGTCATGGGGTTCTCACTGCCTACCCTGCCATTCCAAAATCCATAAGTAGTGTGAGAATGAAGAAAGAATCAAATCTCAAATCCACATCATTGCATTCCCCTGTGTTATCTGATAAAATGGAGTCCTGGTGTGGTGCTGTAGGATAAACACTGGATTGCTAACCACAGGGTCACATTTCAAACCCACTAGCCGCTCCTTAGAAACCCTATATCGGGTCACTATGAATGGGAACTAACTCAGCGGCACTTAACAACGACAGCATCATCTGATAAAGTATTACATTTGCATCATTTCTTTCCAGTTGTGGTTTGTTTCTGGATGAACAGAAGAGAAGGTAAGCACATGCTGTTGAATATTCCCTATTAAGTCCTCACATTTGGTTCAGAATTGACTTGGAGTCAGTAAGCAACAGGACGGATGGACTTGATTTAAAATGAGAAAGCTGGGGAAGCCGAGCCATAAATCACTCCACACTCAATAACTTTCCCTGGACTAACCTGATCCAAGGTAATACTCCGGCCACGAATCTTTCAAAATGTCACCACAGGAGATTTTCATGCGTTTTTCATGACTGTCAACTCATTTTCTACTGTCTTTTAATTTCCATACTCATTAAGGGAATGTGCTGAATCTGACGATGTGGGAATTTTGAGTTTCTAATATGCTCCTTCCTGTCTAACCCTATAGCAAAATGTTGGGCAGAGAATTTCTGCAGCATCGAAGTTTATGTTAAAAAAAAAAAAAAGTATTACAGAAAGACCAACGGGGTCTACTGTCTTACACAGTAGACTGTTGTTGTTGTTAAGTGCCGTCGCGTCGAGTCGGTTCCGACCCATAGCGATCCTGTAACAGGGTTTCCGAGGGTGTAAATCTTTACGGGAGTAGAAAGCCTCATCTTTCTCCCGTGGAGCGGCTGGTAGTTTCGAACCGCTGACCTTAAGGTTCGCAGCCCGATTAGTAACCACAACGCTACCAGAGCTCCTTGACTACTGGTACACATTTAAGAACGTTGTTGTTTAGTGCCAGCGAGTTTGTTCCAATTCATAGCCACCCTGTAGTGACTCACAGGGTTTCCAAGACTTTAAATCTTTGCAGGAGCTGAAGGCCTCATTTTGCCTCCGTGAAGCTGACGGTGGACTTGAATCGCCGACCTTGACGTTTCCAGTTCAGTACCTATCCTATGAAGTCACTGCTCTCCCTTCTAAGAGCATTGTGGTACCATACTTCCATGGTGTAAATAATTCCACAAAGGCTGATTTCTTGCTATTAGCAAGACATCACTGAGCAAAGAATTAGAAAGATTTGGCCCAGTCAGTTTTTATGACAAGTGCAAGACAATTCCAGGAGACTCTCTGACTTAGGCTCCTAGTTCATTGGTTCCCAGATTTTGGTGTGAATCACTGTCACTGTTATTAAAAGTATAGAGGTAGATTCAGTCATTGAGGCCGAGACCAGAATATCTATATGTTTTTTAAAGTTTTCCAGGTGATCCTGATACTGTAGATTGAACTCTAGTTTCTATGTTCTTTTCCACATAAAGCCCGTGTTGTATGTGTAGTATTGCTATTGCAGGTTAGGAACTCTAAATACTTTTTCATACTACTAAATTCACTAAGATACTATTCAAATAGACTAAACTTGCTTGATGTAATTAAAATAGATTCTAATGTTCAGGGTGAATCATGAAAATCATATTTGCATTTATGTAATAGTCTATATTCAGCTCATTATATTTCATTGTCCTGAACCTAAAACATGCTACAGAAAGCCACATTCCATATATTTTAAAAATTAGACAAAGCTTTTATTGTACACATAGCTCATCCTAGAGTTGTGAGAACTGCTTGCTTTGATATTTTCAATGTAAACAGTGATCTACATGACAACTTTCTTTGCTTACCATCAATTTTTTTCCAATAAGATTTTGCAGGTGTATGTAATGATTTGTTTATGAAAGAATTCAAATGACTATTCCACTTTCTCTGATAAACATTTGGGTGAGTTTGAAATAGGCTTTGTGCAATTTGTTGATTTCTCTCAGAGATGAATGTGCTTCACTGCTTTGGAGCTGATCTTGTTTTCAAAAACTGCATTCACCCCATCAATAACTTGTTTAAATGCGGTCCCTACTTCAAAGGTGTTTTCAGTCTAATTCAGGTTTTAAGAATCCCTTCTATGAACACATAGGGAAGGACAGAGAGGTAAGTGAAACGGTGGCGGTACTGACTGTTGCCTGCATTTTGCAGGTTGTTTGGTGGGAGAGACGGATGTGTAATCACCATGGCTAGTAACAAATGTTGTGTCACAGTAAAACGAACATACCCCTGAGGATTCCGGAAAGTTTCACAAAGAAGGTGACATGTGAGCTGGCTCTCAAGAAAAATGAGGAGTTGGAAAGGTGGAAGCAAAAAGGACATTTCAGACAGAGAATGAAACCCAAACAGCTAGCTCAAGAACGTTGTTGTTAGTTGCTGAGTCAGTTCCAACTTAAGGAAATTCCATGGATGCAGAGTAGAACAGCTCCATAGTAATTTCATAATTTGGAGCTGAAATACCAGGACTTGCTTTTAAGGGGGGTTAGAACAGCTTCTCTTTTGGTTAGTAATCTACAGTTCAACGATTTGTGCCACCTGAGGACTCTAGTTCAAGAAGAGAGATGTTCAGATTATATTTTTGAATATGTTCTCGTTTTGTACACAAAACTGTGCTTGGCACTTGGAAGAGAGAACAGTGAGTACTTCTGTTTCATTTGGATGCCTAAGACTTGCAAAATTACAGAAGAAAAGGGAAAGGAACACATTTACATATAGTGGTGTATTCAAGATATTAATTGAAATATTGTGAAAATGTGAGAAAGGTGTGGGTTGAAGTGTTTAAGGAATTCGGTCTGAGGCATTCAGGCAACAGAAGTAGCATTAGAGCAAACAAAACAAACAACCGGAAGTGGAGACAGAAAGGAAAGAGTGGACCAGAGTAGATGAGGTTGATCATCAGCATCAAGGGCAGGAGGAGGGAACAGTGAAAAGTCTTGACTCGTTGACTCTTAATTGGCCAGCCATTTGAGCAAAAACGCTCACGTTTGTAGTTTAGCTGCAGAATGGACCGAGTTAAACTGACCTCACCTGCTTCTATCAAATGAGGCAATTTATGCAAAAATATTTTGTAAACTATGAACTACAGTAAAGAGGGTTATTACTAATAAAGAAATTCTTGAACAATGGTTTCTTTTAAGAAACCATAACAATATCGCTGGCTATCTAGTCTCTTGTTGGTAGTGATACTCTTCAATGTGAGGATATCAGTTGTATACCAGCTTTGGATGATAAATCTTGGAACCAAAAAGTGTCCCTTACATCTAAAATGATGAACTCAATATTTATAGTTTACAGTTTAAGTGAGTCACACAATTGAAGTAAAAAATCTAGAACTTCCTTTATTTCAAATGTTCAAGTATTAGTAACTGATCTGATGGATGAGTGTTCTGCAAGAAAGTCTTTTTTCTAAGCAAAAATATACTGCTAAACTCTTTCATTATTGTGGAAATACATATATACACAATAAAACATTTGCCATTTCAACCAATTTTACATGTACACTCTAACTACACCTACCACACTCCCTATATAGCACAACCATGACCACTGGTGGTGGTGGTGGCTGTGTGCCGTGGAGTCAGTTCCGACTCATAGCGACCCTGTACAGGGTTTCCGAGGCTGTAAATCTTTACGGGAGCAGAAAGCCTCATCTTTCTCCCATGGAACAGTTGGTAGTTTCAAACTGCTGACTTTGCCATTCGCAGCCCAATTCTTAACCACTACGCTACCAGAGCTCCTTAACCATGACCACTATTGACACTCAAATCTTTTTCTCCTCTTTCTTTTTCTTTTTTCCCCTTCTTTACTTTTCCCTTTTAAAGACCTCTTTATGTTTCCTTTTTACAAAATATTTGCCATTTCAGCCATTTTTACACGTATAATCCAGCCACACCAACCATACTCCCCATGTGGCACAACCATCTTCAGTACCCATTTTGAAAATTTTTTCTCCTCTCTCATCTTTATCCCCCCACCCCCCTTTTTTTAATTTGTGGGAAAGTTCACAATGATTTGTCCTAGTGAGAAAATAAGCAGACATTGTATCCTTTCCAGTATGTGAAAAAAAAATTTTTTTTTTCATTTTATTTTTCCTTTTCTCTCTTTTTTCCTTCCTTTTATTTTTAACTGCCTTCCCTATCCCCCAAGTGAGCACACATGTACACTCTACCCAGTAAGTCATTCTTGCTTCCTTCCCACCCCTGGTAACTATCATAGAAAGTTTATTATACAATGAAAACTTTTTCTTGGGTTTTTACATTAGTGGTTTCATCCAATGCTGCTATTCTTGTACTATTCTTTCATGACCTAGCAAGTGAAATAGTAGTGGATGAAATGAATGAGTGATTTCAAGCCTGTTGTTGTTTAGTGCCATCTAGTCAGTTGGACTAATAGTGACCCTGTGTACAACAGAATGAAACCCTGCCCAGTCCTATGCCATTCTCACAATTTTTATATTTGAGCCCTCTGCTAGTGCCATGTTGCTAGTCCATCTTTTTTGCTGACCCTGCACTTTACCAAGCCCATTGTCCTTCTCCAGGAACTGGTCCTGACAACATGTCCAAAGTATGAGAAACAAGTCTCAACAATCTCCTTTTCTAGGATCATTCTGGCTGTACTTCTTCCAATATTGATTTGTTCTTCTGGCAACCCATGGTACTTTCAATATTTTTGGCCAACACTTTAATGCAAATACATTGATTCTTCTACTTTCTTCCTCATTCATTGTCCACCTTTCACATGCACATGAGGCGATTAAAAATACCATGAATTGGGTCAGGTGCACCTAAGTCCTCAAAGTGTCATTTTTGCTCTTTAACACTTTTAAAATGTCTTTTGCAGCAGATTTGACAAATGCAATACATCATTTTATATCTTGAATGCTACTTCCATGAGCATACAGTGGAGCCAAACAAAATGAAGTCTTGGACAACTTCAATTTTCTTTGTTTATCATGATGTTATTTATCAGTCCAGTTGTGAGGATTTTTGTTTTCTTTACATTGAGGTGCAACTAATACAGAAGGCATGGTCTTTGATCGTCTTTGATCTTTTTCAGTAAGTATTTTAAGTCATTTTCACTTCCAAAAAGTAAGGTTACATCATCTGCATATCACAGATTTTTAATGAGTCTTCCTCCAGTTCTTATGCCACATTCTTCTTCATACAATCCAGTTTCTCTGATTATTTGCTCAGCATGCAGATTGAATATGGTGAAAGGATGAAACTCTGCATATGTCTTTCCTTATTTTAAACCATTCAGTATCACCTTGTTCTGTTCTAACAATTGCCTCTTGGTCTATGAAAATGTTCCTCATAAGCACAGTTAAATGTTATGGAATACTTACTCTTTGCAATGTTATCCATAGTTTGTTATGATCCACACAGCCTTTGCATAGTTTATAAAGCAGAAGTAAACATCTTTCTGATAACTTCTGCTTTCAGTCAAGATCCATATGACATCAGCAATGACATCTCCAGTTCCACATCCTCTTCTGAATCCAAGTTGAATTTCTGGACGCTCCCTATTGATGTAATGTTGCAACCATTTTTGAATTATTGTCAGCAAAATTTTACTTGCATGTAATATTAATGATATTGTTCAATAATTTCCACATTCTGTTGGGTCTCCTATCTTTGGAATGGTCATAAATATGGTCTCTTCCAATTACTTGGCCAGGTAGCCATCTTCCATTTTTCTTGACACAGATAAGAAGGGCACTCTGCATTGAATCATTTCAACTTGTATTCCTTCAGTTCTTGGAATCTTGCTTTTCACCAAGGCCTTCAGTGCAGCTTGTCTTTCTTCCTTCAATGTGATTGGTTCTTGATTTCAACCTCTTGAAATGGTTGTACATTAAGCCATTCTTTTTGGTACAGTGATGTTGCATATTCCTTACCTTTTCTTTTGGTGCTTTCTTCTTTTCATGTAACATTCAATACTTTTCCCATAGAATCCTTCAATATTGCAACCTGAAGCTTGACATTTTTCTTAATTTATTTTTTTAACTTCAGAAAGGCTGAAGATTGTCTTCCATTTTGGTTTTCTAACTCTAGATCTTTGTTCATTTTATTATAATACTTTATCTTTAGAGCTGCCTTTTGAAATTTTCTATTCTGCTCTTTTGCTTCATCATTTCTTCTAGTAGCTTTAACTTCTTCACATGTAAAAGCAAGTTTCATAGTTTCTTCTGACATTCGTTTTAGTCTTTTCTTTCTTTCCTGTCTTTTAAATGACTTTTTGCATTCTTCCTGTATGATGTTCTTGTTGTCATCCTACAACTTGTCTAGTCTTTGATCACTAGTGTTCAATGGGTCAAATTTGTTTTGAGATAGTCTTTAAATTCAGGTATAATGTACTTAAGGTCATATTTTGGCTTTTGTGGTCTTATTTTAATTTGCTTAATCTTTGGTATGAACTTGCATATGTGCTATTGAGGTTGGATCCTGGCCTTGTTTTGGCTGATGATATTGAGCTTCTCCATCATCTCTTCCTATAGATGTAATTAATTTGATTCTTGTGTATCCCAGTCCAGTGAATATGCCTTAATTTTTTATTCTAAATTTCTTGCAAAATTCTATCATGGAATCTTCAGCATCATTTTTGTCACCAAAGCCATTTTCTCCAACTATTGATCCTTTCTCTGTGTGTCCAAGTTTCTCATTCCAATTATCTCAGTAATTATCAATATATCTTGATTGTATGTTTGATTAGTTTCAAACTGAAGAACTTGGGAGAATTCTTCAATTTCTTCATCATTGGCTTTAGTGGTTGGTACATAAATTTGTATAATAGTTGTATTGACTGGTCTTCCTTGAAGACATATGGACAATATTCTACCACAGACAGCATTGTATTTAAAGATCTATCTTGAATTGTGCCTTGTGATGATGAATGTAATGCCACTTCTCTTGAGTATGTCATTCCCAGCATAGTAAACCATTATGATTGATTCCAAATGGTCAATACCAGTTAATTTCAACTCACTAATGTTTAAGAAGACGTATGAGTATTCCGAACATTTATGTATGAGTATTCTGGAACACTTAATTCTTCTCATGAGGAATCTGTACATGGACCAAGAAGCAGCTGTTCGAATAGAACATAGGAACACTGGATGGTTTAAAATTAAGAAACATGTATGACAGGGTTGTATTTCACCATGCTTATTCAACCTGTATGCTGGGCAAATCATCTGAGAAGCTGGGTTCTATGAAGAAAAATGTGGCATCAGGATTGGAGAAAGACTCATTAACAACTTGAATATGCAGGTGATAGAACCTTGCCTGCTGAAAGTGAAGAAGACTTAAAATATTTACTGATGAAGATCAAAGAGCACAGCCTTTAGTATGCATTGCATCTCAATGTCAAGAAAACAAAAATCCTCACCACTGGACCAATAAATAACATTCTTATCAATGGAGAAAAGATTGAAGTTGTCAAGGACTTCATTCTTCTTGGATCAACTATCAACACTCAAGGAAGCAGCAGAAATCAAACGACGTATTGCATTAGGCAAATCTGTTGCACAAGCCCTTTTTAAAGCGTTGAAAAGCAAAGATGTTAGCTTGAGGACTAAGGTGTGCTTGACCCAAGCCATGGTATCTTCAATAACCTCATATGCATGTGAAAGTTGGATAGTACATAAGGAAGACTGTAAAAGAATTGATGCTTTTGAGTTATGGTGTTGGAGGAGAATATTGAAAGTGCCATGGGCTGCCCATAGAACCAACATATCTGTGTTGGAAGAAGTGCAGCCAGAGTGCTTCTTGGAGGCCAAGATGGCCAAACTTCATCTCTCATACTTCAGACATATTGTCAGGAGGAACCAGTTGCTGGAGAAAGATATCATTATTAGTAAGGTGGAGGATCAGAGAAAAAGAGGAAGCCCCCCAGCGAGATGGATTGGCCAAGTGTTAGCATCAGTGGGCTCAAGTATGGCAACAATAGTGAGGTTGGCCCAGGATTGGGTAGTGTTTCATTCTGCTGTGCGTAAGGTCACTATGAGTCAGCACCAACTCGATGCACCTAACAACAACAACAACAACATATTTAAGACTCCTGGTGTGACATTGTAAGATAAGCACTGGACTGCTAACCCCAAGGTTGGCAGTTCAAACCTACCAGCTGCTCCTTAGAAACCCTACATTGGGTTACTATGAGTCGGAACCAACTCAATGGGCACTTGACAACATATCGATCTTTATGGATTCCAGTTCATTTTCAACAACTTCCAATTTTCTAATCATCATACTTCTTACCTTCCACATTCTGATTATTAATCGAAGTTTGCAGTGGTTTCCTCTCATATTGAGTTGTGGCCCATCAGCAAATGAAGATCCTGTAAACTTTGCTCCATGCACATCATTAAGGTCAACTCCACTTTGAGGTGGCAGCTCTCTCCTAGTTATATTTTGAGTGACTGCCAACCTGAAGGAATTATCTATCCACACTGTATCAGACAATGTTTCATTACAATCCATATAGTTTCCAGGGGCTAATCCATCAGAAGTAGTCAGCCTCTCCTTCTTCCTAGTCTGTTTTTAGTCTGGAAGCACCACTGAAACCTTTCTATCATGGGTGACCCTGTTGGTATTTAAAATACTGGTGGTATATCTTCCAGCACCACAGTAACATTCAAGTATGACAAACTGATAGATGAATGGTGGATTTCAGGTATAGGGTACTTCAAAGGTTGTAATGGTCACTTTCCCATCCAGATATCTAGCTATACTTATTAAAATGGCAAAAAATAAAGAAAACACTGCTACTGAAAAGGTCTTCTTTTTTTTTTTTCCTTGTCACTGAGTAACAGAGAGAAAAACACATTCTACAAAGAAAAAAACAAGTTGACCCAATCTATTGTTGCCAAGTTGATTCTGATTCACAGCAATCCCATGTGTTACCAAGTAAAATTGCTGCATAGAAATTTTCTCATCTGCAATCTTTATCGCAGCAGATCGCCAGATCTTTCTTCTGTAGCACTGCTGGGTGGACCCACTTTTAGGTTAGTAGTCTAGAACAAACTGCTTGTGCCACCCAGGGACCTTTAACAAAAACAGTTTCTTATAAGTACGTAAAAATGAGTTTAGTTTCTAAATAAGTTTCAGCTATTTTCTCATTTGGAGTATAATAGTTTTTTATGCACAAAATTTCAGATCTTCCCTCACCCCATTTCTGAAGTTCTCACTGTTTGCATTAACTCTGCCTCAGCTAAGCCTTGTTTCTATTTCAGATCTCACATCTGTTCAGCAAGTGAGCACTGATCACACTTCACTCTGTCAGTTAGGTTTCACTGCATCCCTTTATAGAATCACCACTTGAATCTGCTCAAGGACATACTACTGATGTCCTTACCTTTATGTTTTGCTCCCCTCCCCCACTAACAACTCTGGGAAAAAATGAATTTGAAAATGTAAAGACATATTTAATTTCTGCATTTGAGGAATGAATAAAGTACTCAAAGTACTCAACATTCTTTCCAACTATGGCTACAATACTTCATATTTTCAGGAACATTAGACTTACTTCCCATAGAAGAGACAAGTGACTTTGTTTTGCTGATTTTACAGGCTAATAAGGACCATGGTTCAGCTAACCTTGTCAATTCCACAAAAGGTAAATGGAAATATTGAGAATTCCAACCTCCTGAAGGTTAGAAATTAATAGACTGTGTTTAAATGCAAATAAAACAATCAGAAAGAAAATGGGAAATTAATGTAAACTGGTGGTGTTGGTGATGGTTCTGTGCCGTGGAGTTGGTTCTGACTCATAGGGACCCTGTGTAGGGGTTCTGAGGCTGTAAACCTTTATGTCAGCAAAAAGCCTCATCTTTTTCCTAC
>NW_006408768.1:1416198-1418960 GCF_000296735.1 Chrysochloris asiatica | reverse complement strand
TCGCTATGGGTCAGAATTGACTTACTATTGGTCGGAATCGACTCAACGGCACTTAACAACAACATATGCCTTTAAGGAGCTCTGGTAGCTTAGTGGTTGCAAGTCGGGCTGCTAACCTCAAGGTCAGCAGTTTGAAACTACCAGCATATCCACAGACGACAGATAAGGCTTTCTGCTCCTGTAAAGATTTACAGCCTCGGAAATCCTATGTAGGGTTAGTATGAGTCAGAACTGACTCCACAGCGCATCACCACTACCATGATCACATATGCCTTTATGCACATATAAGAGACTATCTGTAGGATAAATTCCTAGAAATAAAACTGCAGTCATAGCAATATGCCTTTTGCATTTTATTAGAGATTTTCCAATTGACCTGCATAAAGTTGTACCAGTATATACCTAAAGTGGCAATTCATTGGTGACCTGCTTCCAACCACTTCAACATACACTTTTTACATCAGACTTTGTGCTTCAATGAAATGATAAGCTGATATTTTTTCCCTAGGTTGCATTTTTCTTTGTTAGCTGAGGTGGTCAAAACATTTGTTTAATTTTCTATAAAATAGTTGATCTTTTTCTTCTTGACTTGTAACTTTGGTATTAAGGAAGTTAGACATTTGTTGAAATTTTTATCAGTATTTGTATTTTATTTTGAATACGCATGTAGTTAAAGTTATCAATCTTTTATTGACTTTGGAAAGTCTTTCTATTATTACATAAAATAATGCATTCACATTTTCTCCTTTTTTATTTTAATCTTAAAATCATCTAGAAACAGAGGACCCTAGGACCATCAAGAGAGGAGTGCACAAGCAGAGTGCAGGACGCTATCCAGAGAAGCTATGAAAATCTAGCTAGGGCTCACACTCTTCCACTTCTCTTTCTCTAATTTTTGCATCCCAATTCACTCTACTTCCAGTCAGGAACCCGAGAGGCTGCCATTTCTACTCCCTAAAGCACAGATAAAAGCTCTGCCAGGAATAGGTCTTGAATTAAATAGTTGATCCTTAGCATAGCACTATCCTAAGGATAGTACTTATAAATTTGCTTTTTTTCCCCAAAAGACAGCCAAGAAAGACTTCTTTTCTATTTTACATGTGATGCCTCTTTTATCATAGTATAAATTGTAATATGTGTGTTTGGTGGGTTTTCTAGAATTGTCTTATCTTTTCTTGAATGTTTACTGATACACATAAAACTTTTTAATTAGTTAAATTTAAAATAATTTTATATATCTTGTGGTTGTTATTATTAGTTGACATAGTGAGAAGAAATTCAATTAATAGTGAGATGAAATTCAATTAACAGACTAATTGAGGAAGAATTGATGTTCTTAAATTATTAATTAAGCAGAGTATATTGTTGCTGTTAAGTGTCAAGTCAGTTCTGAAACATGGTGACCTTGTGCATAACAGAACATAATACTGCCCAGTCCTGCAACATCCTCACAATTGTTGTTACATATGAGTCCATTGTGGCTGCCACAGTGTCAATCCATCTAATTTGCTGACCTTCCACATTACCAAGCAAGATGTCCTTCTACAGGATTGGTCCCTCCTAATAACATGTCTGAAGTATGAGAGATGAAGTTTTGCCATTCTGGCTTCTAAGCAGCATTCTAGCTGTACTTCTTCCAACACAGATTTGTTTGTTCTTCTGGCAGTCCTTAGTACTTTTTTTTTTTAAGTTTTTATTGTGAATGATGTGGGTTTACATGGGAGAACATCAGTTTTACATTCATCCTATCGTATTTAGTTTCATTGCAATGATTATAATCCCCTCCATGCGTCATCAAATAACCAAAGGGTACACCCCGCAGGCCCACTCCCTGGACCTCAGCACTCAGCTCCTCTCCCTCTCTGAATCCAGTGTCCCCAGCCGCTCATCTGTCCATGTCATCGTCTCTGTCTCCATCCCTGACTTCACTGCCTCTCTGGGTAGGGTCCTGCTCTCCGGTCTTCTAACTTGATGGTGCCAGAGACCTCTGCTCCTGGGCTGCAAAATCAATCACTCTCCTCCTTTTGTCAAAAAACATCTACTTCTACATTCCCGACCCTCACAGTCAGTCCTGATGGCAATTATTCACTATTGTACCACAAGAGTCTTATCCCCATTTCCTCTCAGCAGCTCGGTCCCAACAGATTGGAAATCATTCAATGGAGGTTCTACCTACCCCTGCCCCGTCTGGAACTAGGTTCCCTCTTGAAAGCCTGTAAGCCAGTCACTTCTTGCCTTTACAGCAACCCCCCCCTCACCATTTTGGGTAGCCAATGGCTAAGTTGCCCATTCCTGTCAACCTTGTGTACCAAGGGGGTGGGAGTGATCCTTGCTGTAAAGATTTTTTCCCTTTTTTGAGCTACTACATCCATAAGTATAGGTAAAGTTTATCAAATTGTAGTGACCTACTCTTTTTTTTTTCTTCTTCCCTCTTCTTTCTTCTTCTAGTAGAGTTCTGATCATCCAGCCATCAAAGCCAGGTCAGGTGGGTACTATCTGCAAGTATGTGTGTTCTTGTGCAGCTCCCCTCACTTCATATCAGCTGGATGCTTCGTTCTCTGCTCTAGTCCTCTGTAGCCATGTCTCTGCCTCTGGGCCTGGGAGTCTCGGGGTCTTGCCATATTGATGGCCATCCAGGTCTCCACCTGGGTTCACAAGGGTCTATTGAATGTGGTCAGACTTATTTGGCCACATCATTGCTGTTTTTCCCCCTCTTCCCCTTATCGGTGACTAACATGGTCACCAGCCAGACCACATGCCTG
>NW_006408768.1:1401459-1402715 GCF_000296735.1 Chrysochloris asiatica | reverse complement strand
CAGCAGCCAAAGAATTTGCCCTTGGATCAATGGGGTTCTTTCTGTCTGTGCCATGGGAAAGCTGTGGTCTCAATGTTGGACTTTTTTGGGGGTGTGCACCCACCTGCCTGAAGGTATCCGGGGTGGGCAAAGAAGGCAGGCACAACAGGGAAAGGAGGAAAAAAATGTGTAGAATCCCCCTACACCTCCTTATGCAAATGTCACTGCGTCACTTTTAGTGCTAGTTCACTGTGCATGTCTGGCTGTAGCCCCACCCTCTGACCTCTGCCCCGGGCAGGATGGCTGCAGGGAGAGTCCCATGTCTTGACTGATTCCTAAATCACAATATTTTCCTTTATACCATGATTTTTCCACTGGCGGTTGAGGGAAACTGACACCCTGTACCTTATGCTAGATCCAGCAGCTTCTCTGGGTTTTCAGCCCCTCCGCCATGGAGCCTGTCCTACCTGACTCTGCTCTACTGCCACCCAAACTGGAAGTTTTTCAGTCCATAGTACTTTCAATATTTTTCTCAAGTATCATAATTTAAACGCATTGATTCTTTGACAGTATTCCATGTTCATTGTCCAAATTTCACATGCATAAGAGGCAATTGAAAATACCATGGTTTAGGTCAGCGCACTTTAATCCTCAAACTGATACCTTTGCTCTTAAACACTTTAGAGATGTCTTGCCCAACAGATTTGCCTAATATAAAAAACCTTTTGTTTTCTTTCTTTCTTTTTTGTTTTATAAAGCTTTTATTGTAAATTGAGTGACAGTTTACAGGGCAAATCATCAGTTTTGCACTCAACCAATCATACTTTGTTTCATTGCAATGATTACAATCCCTTCCAAGCACCATTGGTTAAAAGTATTTGCCACTAAGCCCTCTTTTTATTATTCTTATTTTTTAATTGATGTACACAAAACACACAGAAAATATAAATTCATTTGAATGCCAAAGGGCACATTTTGCAAGCCAGGCTCCTCTCCTTATTTATTTCTCATTCCATGGGTCTAGAATCCTCAGCCACTTTATCTCTCTATGCCATTGTCTCTGCTTCTGCCTCTGGTGTCACTACAACTCTGGTTAAGATACCATGCTCCATTCATGCTCTTCTTTCTTGATGGTCCTAGGGTCCCCTATTCCTTGAATGAAAGATTAACTACTTCCCCCTTTTATTACACACCTTCTACTTCCAAAATCCTCTGATTCCATTCTTGTAGTTTTGTTCTGCTTTGGACTCTTCTTTCTCTTGATTGAGTTCCAGGTG
>NW_006408768.1:1391586-1400384 GCF_000296735.1 Chrysochloris asiatica | reverse complement strand
GGCCACACGTCCAGCATAAACAGCCACCATCCGAAGAAGGCAGGGAGGGAGGAGACTGGGTGGGGACCCCACACGCAAGACGTTGCCAGACCACCACCTGCTCTAAGTTGACCGATAGTTCCACTTCTTGAATGCTTATCTTCTTGTCTTTCAGTATGTTAGGGAAATTTTCTTCCAGTAGCTCTTTAAACTATCTCTTCTGTGGTTTTCTTTGTTTTTTCCTGTTCTGGTATTCCAATCACCCATAGGTTAGTACTCTTTATGTTGTCCCACACAAAATTTAGGTTTTCTTCAGATTTTTTAGTTCTTTTTTCTGCTTGTTCTTCTATCTTAACAGATTGAGAGATATGTCTTCAGGCTCATTGACTCTGGCTTCCATCCCTTCAATTCTTCTTCTTCTTTGATCTTCAGTGTATTATCCACTTCTTATACTTTATTATTGATTATCTGGACCTCTTTTTGCAGGTTTTGTATTGTCCCTAATGCTATATCTATTTTATTTGATTATTCATGTAGTGCTTTTATGATTTCTTCCTCATTTTCCTCAACCTTTTTATGGAACATTTGAATGCACCTCAGTATCATTCTCCTGAATTCCTTATCAGGCAGTTCCAAAACCTGCACTCCTTCTAATGTAAATTCTAGCTCTATCTCTTGCATGTTTGTTTGAGATACTCTTTCTTGTGTCTGTACGTGAGCAGAAATTTTCTGTTGCTTTTTAGGCATTGTGGTGTTGTGGTATTTGTAATAATTAGATGAATGTATGTCCATGTATTCTTATGCTCGCTCTAATTGCCTCCTGATAGATGTGAACAGGAGATGAGCTTCTCTTTTCACTTCTCTTACTGTTAGTTTCAGAGTATTTTTAGCAGGTGTTAGTTGTTGATGCTGCCTTGGTGTATTGCAGCTGGTATTGACTTTTTTGCTGATGGTGGGGTTTTATAGGGTCTGATTGTAGCTTGGTTGTATGGCCTCATTGCTGTCTTTTGTTGGGTAAGGCAAGAAAAGAAAGAGCTCCCCCAAGCTAAAAGGGGGCCAAGAAAAGCAAACTAAATACTAAAACAAAACAAAAAATAGCCATGGCAAATTATGAATAAGACTTTAACACCACTTTATGGTCTCTTGCTTTCAAAGCTGCCTGAAAAATATCAAGATGTTTCCACTGTGTCTTATTATGTAACTCAAATTTTTGGTTTTGGCCTTTTTCTCCCCTCCCACACCACCACTTCTTAAGTCTGTTCAAATGTTCCTTCTAGTGAGAACCAGATCCATTTTGGAATACACTCCTGCTGCAAGCCCTTCCTGTTGACACCTCCTTCAATTCTGTGCTCAGAGATCCTCGCTGTGCAAATCCTTCTGCATGGGTAGCAGGACTTCCCCTGGGAGGGGGGTATTTATTCATCCAAGTAACCCCTCTAGTCCTCAGAGTGGAGGTGGGTAGGCAGAGGGAAAGAAAAGAATGAAAAGGGATGCTCACACGTTTATCTCTGCTGATCTGTCAGAGCTCTGCAATGGGAATGCTCTCTTGACCTTCTATCTGCTCTCCCACTCAAAATGGTTGTGCCAGGACTGGTTAGCCACCACAAATCAGAACCCACATCCTTTCTTGCTTCTGCTCCAAATCTTACTCCCAGTAAGAATTCAGTCCCCTTACTTGTCTCTTTATCTGAAGTTTAGAAGTTCTGAGACCAGCCTCTGAACCAGTTTCATCCAGTATTTTGTGTTTTTACTGGTGAATGTCTGCACAGCCTTTCTGCCTAGTCCACCATCAAGTCCAGCCTCCTGGAAGTTGTCTTTTGATTTCTCAACTGCTTCATCTATGGGTGTTGGTTGTGGATCCAAGCAAAATGAAGTCTCTGACAACTTCAATCTTTTCTCCATTTATCATGATGTTATTTATTGGTCCAGTTGTGTGGATTTTTGTTTTCTTTGCATTGAGGTGCAATCAAAGACTGATCTTCACCAGTAACTATTTTAAGTCCTCTTTACTTCCAGCAAGCAAGGTTGTATTAACTGTATATTGTAGGTTGTTTCATATAAACCAGTTTGTCTCATTATTTGATCAGCTTACAGATTGAATAAGTATGGTGAAAGGATATAACCCTGGATCACAACTTTCCTTATTTTAAAATGTTCAGTATCCCCTTGTCCTGTTTGAAAAACTGTCCGTTGGTCTATGGTCCTCATGAGCACAATTAATTAAGTGTAGTAGTATACTCCTTGTTTAAAATGTTATCCATAGCTTGTCAGGAACCACACAGTCAAAAGCCTTTGCATAATCAATAAAGCACAAGTAAACATCTTTCCAGTGTTCTCTGCTTTCAGCCAAGATCCATCTGACATCAGCAATGATAGCCCTTATCCCACACTCTTCTGAATCCAGTTTAAATTTCTGGCAGTTACTTGTTAATGTACTTTGCAATCATTTTTTAATTATTTTCAGTAAAATTTTACTTGCAGTAAAATTGTTTCTGCATTCTGATGGGTCATCTCTCTTTGGAATGGGCACAAGTATGAATCTCTTTCATTCAGTTGTCCAGGTAGTTGTCTTCCAAATTTCTAGGTTAGATTATGAGTGCCTCCAGTACTACATCAGTTGGTTGGAACATTTAGACTTGCATTCCATCACTTTGTGGATCCTTGTTTTCACCAATGACTTTACCAGTGCAGTTTGGACTTCTTCCTTCAATACCATTGGTTCTTGATCATATGGTATCTTTTGAAATGAATGAATACCCATCATTTCTTTTTGGTACACTGACTTTCTGTATTCCTTCTACCTTCTTTTGATACTTCCTGCATCATTCAATATTTTGCCCATAGATAACCAGTATTTCAATCCAAGGCTTGAATTATTTCTTCAGTTCTTTCAGCTTGAGAAATGCAGAGTGTGTTCTTCCCTTTTGATTTGACAATTCTGTGTCTTTGCCCATTTCATTATAATACTTGACTTTGGCTTCTGGAGCTGCCCTTTGAAGTTTTCTGTTCTGTTCTTTTATTTCCTCATTTCTTTCATTTGCTTTAACTTTTCTAAGCTCAAGAACAAGTTTCAGAGTCTCTTCTGACATCCATTTTGGTCTTTTCCTTCTTTCTTGTCTTTTTAATGACCTTTTGCTTTCTTTCTGAATGATGTTCTTGATATTATACCACAACTCTTCTGATCTTTAGTCATCAGTGTTTAATACATCAAATCTGTTCTTGAGATGATTGCTAAATTCAGGTGGAATATATTCAAGGTCATATTTGGGCTCTCATAGACTTGTTCTGATTTTTCTTCAGGACTTGCTATGAGAAATTGACAGTCTGTTCCACAATCTGCTGTTTGTCTTTTTTGACTGATGATATTGACTGATGATATAATGTTCTCTACATTTGTCTTCTTTGAAGTATTAAAAGTAGTTTCTTATGGATCCAACTTGTTACTTCTTAAGTTTATTCCAAGATCTTCCTTTATTTTTGATTGATCTTGTAAATAGTTTATTTTTCTTTTAATTAATTTTAGTTGGTAATTGTTTATATAAATTTAGACTAATGACTTCTATTTTGGCTATTCATTTTGAGCCTCATCACCTTACAGAAATCTTACTATTTATAATAATATTTTCAGTTGATTTACCTGAGTTCTTTTCAGGTTTAAAATCATATCATCTAAAAGATAAATTTGCATTCATCTTACAAAAATCTTTTCTCTCAATATTGTCTTGTCTGCTACTCACTAAATTTTAAAAAAGTTAAATAGTTGGCTTGCTTCTGACCTCAATTTGAGACTGGCTTTTACTCAAAATATATAATAAGTACATGATAAAATGCGTATGTTTAAAATACATTCTATTTGTTGTTGTTCAGAGCTGTTAAGTCAGTTCTGACTAAAAAGACTCTTTATAGGGTTTCTGAGACTGTAAATCTTTGCAGAGGCAGAAAGCTTCATCTTTCTCTTTCAATCAGCTGATCTTGTGATTTGCCATCCTGTGTTTACCTGACAATCACTATTTGTTTTTATTTAGACTCTGAAATATTTCTAAGTAAGATCTATTTGGGTGTATGCATGTACACATACACTCATACAAGTGAGCTTCAAGAAAGTCAT
This sequence comes from Chrysochloris asiatica, assembly GCF_000296735.1. Lineage (NCBI taxonomy): Eukaryota > Metazoa > Chordata > Mammalia > Afrosoricida > Chrysochloridae > Chrysochloris > Chrysochloris asiatica. Next base: position 1,396,297 of record NW_006408768.1, on the reverse strand, counting down.
GGAAATTTTTCATTATATCTTAATTCCATTTTTCCATGAACTTTTCAAAGCTTTCTTGTATGTTGTTGTTGTTAGGTGCCAATGAGTTGGTTCCAATTCACCGTTTTGTATCCTATGTACAAAAGAATGAAACACTGCTTAGTCCTTCGCCATCCTCACAATTGAGACCATTGTTTCAGCCACTGTTTTAATCTATCTTATTGAGAGATTTACTCTTTTTAGACTTTACCAAGTAGGAAGTCTTCCTAGGAACCTGTTCCTCCTGATCGACTGTTCAGTAGTACATGAGACTAATCTTGCCATCCTCCCTTATAAGGAGCATTCTGCCTTGTATATGAGGCGCCACCAAAAGTTCATGGAAAAATTTAATTAAAAGGTAATGAAAATTTTTATGAGCTTATTTAACCCTCCTTGTATCTAACTATCTACATTATACAATTTAGAACACTTCCTTAAATGTATAAATTTTCTTAAGTATATAAGTGTATATATTTCCTTAAATATATTCACTTAAGGAAATGTTTGAAATTAATTTGCATAAATACATAATTTAAGGAAATGTTTGGAAATTTTCAGACTATTTTGTGTGTGAGTGAAGAAAATGTGTGTAAGAACATGCTTAAATATGCTCAGGTGACTTCATCCCCCCCCCTCCTTTTTTATTCTTATCTGACCTCAGAAAATATATGCTTCTTTAGCTTTTGTCTCATTCAAGAGTACTTCAGAAAGTTCATGGGAAAATTACATTTTTACAAGAACTTTTTGGATCCACATCTCATGCTGTACTTTCTGTAACAGGCTTAGTTGGCTGTAGATAAATAAAAGTAGAATTCTGCAGGATCCAGAACTTTTCCTACAGTGATCCTGGGTTATGGAATTCTCTGATATATTGAATCCACGAATTGCAAAGATGCCATATTTCTATTTTAAAAGGCATCTTTGAAAGTTTAACTAGATTTTGTGAGTTACACCCTATTTTAGAACCAGTTCTGAGATTTAAACTTACTTCTGGTAGTTAGTGGTACCACTAGTGGAAAGATGAGGTTACCCCACCCAGATTCCAGACATTGCAGATTATTCTAATCCCAAGGATTATTCTAATCCTCAGGTATAAAGTGACCCTATGAGTGTCAGAGTACAACTGTGTTCTACTTTGGCTAATTTTTCAGAAGTTAGTCACCAGGCATTTCTTCAGAGGCACTTCTATCAGAGACCATATCATTTTACAAAGCAAATGTCAAGAGTCAAAGCAGCATGTATCCCTTCCACATTCCCCATCTGAAAATAAAAGAAAAACCAAAGTTGGTTGGGGCTGCTTTAAGAGGCAACAATACACATATAGGCTCAGAGGGTTTTGTTGACACTGGCTGCTTAGCCCAAGATTGTTGTTGTTGTTAAATTCCATCGAGTCAGTTCCGATCCATAGTGACCCTATATAGGGTCTCCAATGAGCAGCTGGTGAGCTTGAACCACCGGTCTTGTGGGTCAAACCAACTTTGCAGCCTAGCACATTAACCCACAGCACCACATTAGATAGATGGGGGGAAAAAATAAATCCCTGTTCTTGTGAAACCATCCACAACTCACGGTGTTCCTGTTTGTTTGTATTAGAGTAAAATGGTGTTCCACAGGGTTTTCAATGGCTAGTGTTTGGAAAGTAGGGAGGTAGGCCTTTCTTGTTAGGAGCCTCTGGATAAGTATGAACCTCTAAACTTTTGAAAGCAGCTGAACTTGTTAACCATTTGCAGCACTCAGTCTTCCTTTATTCTTCTGGGAATGACTTTTTCTACTCAACAGCCATGTATTCACACAACAGATGCATCTTCTGGGAATGACTTTCTCTACTGAATAGCCATGCATTCACACAACCAATGTCTCTTGAGAACTGACAAGCATGGTCAGATACCAGTATACATCATATTATATCTGTAGTTATGTGTTTTCATGCTAGCTGCCCATTCATATCATCAGTCTTTTTGAGGGTTTGAACAGTGAAACCCAGTGATTAATTCATCCTAAATAACTACTATGAAGCTCTGGTAGCGTAGTGGTTAAGAATCGGGCTGCGAACCTTAAGGTCAGCAGTTCGAAACTACCAACTGCTCCGCGGGAGAAAGATGAGGCTTTCTTCTCCCGTAAAGATTTACAGCCTCGGAAACCCTGTACAGGGTTGCTATGGATCGGAACCGACTCGACGACACATAACAACAACAACAACAAATAACTAGTGCGTGTCAACATAAGTATTGTTGACACCCAGTAGTTTACTTGTGTCTCCAAGTAAAATAATCTTACGTTTTCCTTCTTCAAACTACTGTATTATAATAGACTTTACACTTTCTCTGGTTCTGTTGTAGTCTGACATTCTAAAATATAGCCAATAGTAACAGGCCTCTTGAAGAGACAAATATGTTTAGCTAATTAGATTACATTCAGTAAATCATTGATTCAAACTTCCTTTGCTCTTTATTTGTTGTGTCTCTTTATTATTGTAATTTCAGTCCTTAAATCCTTGTCTGAGCACTTCACTATAAAATATATAGAGAAATATTACATTAAAAAGTAGCTACATGCCTGGTTTACCCATATTATAGGCCTAAGCATGAAATTTAAACTCTTCTATTCATATTTCAGCTGTTCTGTCTTGGCAGCAGGTTTGTGGTGTGTGTGTGTGTGTGTGTGTGTAATTGTACATTCCTGAGGGAAACAGTAAGCTATAGTTGTCTATCTTCAAGACATACATGTGTTGCTGTTTTAAATCCTAACAACTTTTTTCAGCAATGCTGACCATGTGTTATTCTAACCTTGATTCAGTCAGATTTCTAGGTGAAAATGTAACCATTTGGAAAGGCAGTACTAACTTATTAGCTGTTAGTATTATTCTTGAAATATGAACTCCAAATATCTGGTCATTTTTATAATATGACATCTCAATATTCCTTTGACTTTCTCCTTGTTACCACGTGTGTTTGCATAAGAGATATTGAACAAGTTTTCATACTCTTCTTATGAGTTAGAAGGAGCTTTGAGTTTTTTAGAATATGCTCTGTGGCACTGCATTCTATAGTAAGCCGAAAACCAAAGAATAGTTTTCAAAGAACATTGCTTTACTAAGGATTTTGACACAGGGCCTAAGAAAAGTCATGTAGCTTGAGATATATACTAAAAACGAGTTTCACTAAGTCTAAATTTTCACTAAACATCTGAAGAGATTTAAAGTTTAAATTTTTCATTCATTTTTCTCTGAGATATTAGTGGGCATCTGAAGAAGCACAAAATACTTTCTTACAAACTCAAACATAAATTCACATTGAGGGTCTTCTGTGATGGACTTTGAACAGGTACACTTGCCATTTTTAGCCATTATAAAATTGACTTTCATGGCAGTAGAGCACTGGAAACAGATTTATCTTGAAACAAAGGCTGCTTATACTTTTTAACAGATGCCATTATAATTCTACTTTTGTTCCAAGTCAGGTTAACTGTTTCATAGCAGTTAGTGACTAGCTCCAGCACGGATCACTAGTTTCATAACTATTAAGTACTTAGTATCTCTACCCATAGAAGAACTCAGGTAAAGATGAAACAAGCTTATGTAGGGAAAGTATTTGAGTCCTTTTGATGAAAGACAAGCTACAAGCTATTATTTCCCACTCAAGTCCTTCCAACCCTTTTGCTTTGATGTAAACCCAGATTATTTTCTCTGTTGGATGAAAAAAGGTCCTTTGAAGGACGAGCCAAAGCAGCTGGAACGGACACCAAGGAATATTCTAATATATATTGGTTCTTTCATTACAGAAAATTTCCAGAGACAAATCCATTTGAGAGCAGATTCCCTTGGTATCTTATGTCGTGGATATTTTTATTTCACTGAATTTTTTTACTTTGAAGTAATAAAGGGTATGATAAAATTTGTTTACCAGTTTAATTCTTTCTACTTCAAACCATTTAAGATGGAGGGATTTCTTATACACCAAAAAAACTTAAAATTTAACATTGGCAATTTCCATTCATTTTGATTTTTGGCGTAGCATACCTCCATAATTTGTGGTGTTAAGCTAGAATAATTATGCCACACAAAGAAATTTCATACTAAATACCTGATGCATGTTTAACTGTACAAGCCAGAAGAACCAAACCTGCTGCCATCAAGTTGATTATGGCTCACAGCCATCCTCTGTAGAGTTTCCGAGACCACAAATGTTTAGAGGAGCAGACAGCCTCATCTTTATCCTGTTGAACAACTGGTGAGTTTGAACTGTTGACCTTGCAGTTAGCAGACCAACCTTATCCTCAGTGCCACAGGACTCTGTTTCCCTATACAAGGGGCTTAAAATTTTTTGTGGAGAAACTCAATTATCTTTTTGTTGTTGTTTTTTTTAACTGTTTTATTGTGAATTATGTGATAGTTTATGTGGAAGAACATTAGCTTTAAATCATCTTATTGTATATTGTTACAGTGCCATGGTTACAATCCCCTCCATACATCATCAAACAACCAAAGGGTACACCCTGCAAGCCTGCAACCTGGTCATCAACACACAGCCCTATTCCCTTTCTGGGTCTAGAGTTCCCAGCCGCTCAATCTCTCTACATCATAATTTCTGCCTTCATCATTGGCGTCACTGTTTTTCTGGGTAGGGTCCTGCATTCCAGATCTTCTCCTTTGATGGTCCCAGGGGCCTCCGCTCCTGGCCTGCAAAGTCAACCA
>NW_006408768.1:1390343-1391043 GCF_000296735.1 Chrysochloris asiatica | reverse complement strand
CTTTTTCTAGTTGAGCTCTGATCATCCAGTCATTGAAGCCAGGTCAAGTGGGTATTATCTGCAAGTGTGGGTGTTCTTGTGCATATGCCCTCTCTATTCATCAGCTGAATGCTTCATTCTCCACTCTAGTCCTCTGTGGCTATATTACTGACTCTGGGCCCAGGAGTCCCCAAGTCTTGCCAAACTACTGACCAGCCAGGTCTCCACCCGGGTTCACAGGAGTCTATTGAACATAGTTGAATTTAGCTTGCAGCTTCATTGCTATTTTTCCCTCACTTCCCCTCATCAATGACCAGTGTGGTCACCAGTCAGAACACGTGTCTGCTTGTGTATTCCCCTTGAGTCTTAGTCTTGCAAGGGGGTTTGCCCTGAGGGGATCCAACTGCTTGCCTGGATGTCTTCTGGGTGAACAACTTTCTTTTTCTTGTAGTAATCAGTCGAACTGCTGTTATTGTTTTGTATTTTTCCTGTTGGTCTTTTGTTTAAGAAGTATCTTCTGTTCTTCTGGCTGCTTGTCCTTTCTAGTGGAAATCTCCCACCTCAGAAGATTTGGAATGAGGTTCAGGTTACCAACTCTGGTCTTATGTAATGCAGAGGATCCACAGGAAACCTCCTTCACTGGGCATGTTGTAGCCCCATTTTAAGTATTCCAATCAGTTATAGGCAGAAGACAGACTTACAAGCTTTCTATGGTGATATT
>NW_006408768.1:1389409-1390243 GCF_000296735.1 Chrysochloris asiatica | reverse complement strand
CAATGTCCAAGTTGCCCATCCCTGTCTACCCTGTATATGGAAGGGGTGGGAATGATCCTTACTGTAAAGATTTGTTCCCTCTTTTGAGCTACTGCAGCCATAATTCTAGGTCAAGTTCATCAAATTGTTTCAGATTATTCTTTTTTTCCTCTTCTTTCTTTTTCTAGTTTAGCTCTGATCATCCAGTCATTGAAGCCAGGTCAAGTCGGTATTATCTGCAAGTGTGGGTGTTCTTGTGCATATGCCCTCTCTATTCATCAGCTGAATGCTTCAATCTCCACTCTAGTCCTCTGGGGCTATATTACTGACTCTGGGCCCAGGAGTCCTCAAGTCTTGCCAAACTACTGACCAGCCAGGTCTCCACCCGGGTTCACAGGAGTCTATTGAACATGGTTGAATTTAGCTTGCAGCTTCATTGCTATTTTTCCCTCACTTCCCCTCATCGATGACCAATGTGGTCACCAGTCAGAACATGTGTCTGCTTGTGTATTCCCCTTGAGTCTTAGTCTTGCAAGGGGGTTTGCCCTGAAGGGATCCAACTGCTTGCCTGGATGTTTTCTGGGTGAACAACTTTCTTTTTCTTGTAGTAATCAGTTGAACTGCTGTTATTGTTTTGTATTTTTCCTGTTGGTCTTTTGTTCAAGAAGTATCTTCTGTTCTTCTGGCTGCTTGTCCTTTCTAGTGGAAATCTCCCACCTCAGAATATTTGGAATGGGGTTCACGTTACCAACTATGGTCTTATGTAATGCAGAGGATCCACAGGAAACCTCCTTCACTGGGCATGTTGTAGCCCCATTTTAGGTATTCCAATCAGTTATAGGCAGAAGACGGACT
>NW_006408768.1:1382686-1383631 GCF_000296735.1 Chrysochloris asiatica | reverse complement strand
CCTGTGGAGAAACTCCTTCCAAATACAAAGCCAGCCTATATAATCTAATAAACCACCACAATGCCAATATGAAAACAGGCCATACTGATGTATAATATAACTAGTAATTGTCCTCCTTAAACTGTTGATTCTTTTGATTACACACATATATATGTGTGTGTAATCAAAATATATGATATATGACCATATGTATATTATATATATATGGTCAGGAAGGGCCAGTCACTGGAGAAGGACAGGCTTGGTAAAGTGGAGGGTCAATGAAAAAAAGGAAGACCCCTAATGAGATGAATTGACACAGTAGCAGCAATAGTGGGCTCAAACATAAAGACAATTGTGAGGATGGCACAGTACCAGACAGTGTTCGGTTGTGCATGGGGTCACTATGAATAGGAACTGACTTGAAGGCAACTAACAACAGCGAATCATCATTTTGGCCTTATGTGCATATTGCTATTCCCAAAGAAGGTCAGATGACAACTGCACATGCAGTTTATTACATTGCAGGAGGAAGACCTTGAGGCTAAGTGTGCTGAATCTTTAATAATGAGAAGTAATCAAGCCTGCCCTTTGGTGCAGAGGGATTTATTCTTTCTGTCTTCCAAAGCTTTCCATTATACAGAGATCCTCAAAGAGATTACAGAACAAAGAGAGCCAATGTCTCTGCTCACAAGACATATAGAAACATGAGAGATCATAGAGATGTCATTCAACAATCATCTCCTCTCATTTCTACGTCCTTCCGGCAAAGTTTCTCATATTATATCACTTTGTCAGAGTCAGTGCCAAAGTGTCTTATATATAATTGATTAAGGTTAACTATCCCAAGAAGGAGGATAAATCCCGATTTACAATTTTGACCTCAACTATGCATCCTACAACTTGTCTGTCAGTTTTTTGTTCTGTAGTGGCTTGAGCTGTTGCAGTGATGCTGAAGCTATGCCA
>NW_006408768.1:1380711-1382586 GCF_000296735.1 Chrysochloris asiatica | reverse complement strand
AACAAAGTTTATATTCAAACAGAACAAGGGGACACTGAATATTTTTAAAATCAGGAAAAATATGTACTTTTCACCATACTTATTTAATCTGTACTCTGAGCAAATAATCCAAGAAGCTGGGTTATCTGAAGAACATGGCATCAGGATTGGAGGAAGACTCATTGACAATCTGTGATATGTATATCACAGATATGCAGATACAACCTTGCTTGCAGAAAGTGAAGAGGACTTACAATACTTACTATGAAGATCAAAGATCATAGCCATCAGTATGGGTTGCACCTCAATGTAAAGAAAACAAAAATCCTCACCACTAGACCAATAAACAACATCCGTATAAATGGAGAGAAGATTGAAGCTATTAAAGATTTCATTTTGTTTGGATTAACCATCAACACTCATGGAAACAGCAGTCAAGATATTAAATGACATTGCATTAGGCAAATCTGCTGCCAAGTTATCTTTAAAGTGTTGAAGAGCTAAGATGTCAGTTTGAGGACTAAGGTGCACCTGACCCAAGCCATGGTATTGTCAATAACCTCATATGCATGTGAAAGTTGGACAGTGAATAAGGAGGATTGTAGAAGCATTGATGGATTTAAGTTATGGTGTTGGTGGAGAATATTAAAAATATCATGGACTGCCAAAACAATGAAAAATCTGTGTTGGAAGAAGTAAATCCAGAATTGCTCTTTGTAAGCCAGGATTGCTAGACTTTGTCTCTCTTATTTCAGACAGATTATCAAGAGTGATCAATCCCTGGACAAGGACATCATGCTACATAAAGTAGATGATCAGTAAGAGAGAGGAAAACTCCTAATAAGATGGATTGGCACAGTAGTAGCAGCAGCAATGGGCTCAAGTTTAATAATAATTGTGAGGATGGCACAAGACTGGGCAATGCTTCCTTCTGTTGTGCATAAGGTCTCTGGGAATCAGAACAGACTCGATGGCACCTAACAACAGCAACCTGTATGGCAGAATCCTAGTGTGTGCTGTAGGCCAAACATTGAACTGCTAACTGAAGTGTTGGTGGTTCAAATCCAGCAGACTCTCTTCAAAAAAATCTATATGGAGGTGTCTGCCCATGTTGACTGGGTTGGGTGCTCAATTTTTTCAAAATCATATAAAGAAAACCTCTCTCTCACTAAAATGAGTACAAACTGGATTACTTGAGCATTTGTTGGTATGGACAACATTTCTCACAAATTTGGGGGCCCATCCAGAATTTTCTGCCCACTTGGAGTGGCAGCACTGGTGGAAAGGAGATGCATCTCGCCTTGGTTTCAGCAACCTACTCCACAAGGGTGATCCCTCCCAGTCAGAGCCAGAAAAAGACCTGAGACTGTTAAAAGATGATCATAATTAGTGAGAGAGATATGAAGGACTGAGAACAGAGTAACCACGGTGAGCAGGCAATCTGTGCACAGTCCAGGGCAGGAAAACTGGACTATCTTCTGAGAACATAATACCGTTTTAAAAGATATTTAGTGTACCAATACTCTTCTGGAATGAAAACATTTTTTTTTTTGGTTAAAATTTGGGCAACCCTGTGTGTATGCATTTCATCTTGTTAAGAGGAGGAAAAGGATATTGTGCGGTAGACGTGAGTTTCAGTTCATTTGACAAGGTTATAATGTTAAAGTATGTTTAATTGATATTCCTGTTTGAGAAGCTTTTAAGTGAAGTATTGTTTTCATGCATTAAGTTAATGGAGCCAGTAACGTTTGTTTCTTTTAGTTTGAGGAAACAGAGTATAGTAAATACTGTTGTGAGAATGTGTTATCCCTGAATATCCTTATGTTAATCCTCTCAGAATTTCTGAAGTCGAAGGGTTGAATCCACCATGGAAACTAGAGATCAATTCCTGAGAAA
>NW_006408768.1:1378521-1380611 GCF_000296735.1 Chrysochloris asiatica | reverse complement strand
CATGGACTGCCAAAACAATGAAAAATCTGTGTTGGAAGAAGTAAATCCAGAATTGCTCTTTGTAAGCCAGGATTGCTAGACTTTGTCTCTCTTATTTCAGACAGATTATCAAGAGTGATCAATCCCTGGACAAGGACATCATGCTACATAAAGTAGATGATCAGTAAGAGAGAGGAAAACTCCTAATAAGATGGATTGGCACAGTAGTAGCAGCAGCAATGGGCTCAAGTTTAATAATAATTGTGAGGATGGCACAAGACTGGGCAATGCTTCCTTCTGTTGTGCATAAGGTCTCTGGGAATCAGAACAGACTCGATGGCACCTAACAACAGCAACCTGTATGGCAGAATCCTAGTGTGTGCTGTAGGCCAAACATTGAACTGCTAACTGAAGTGTTGGTGGTTCAAATCCAGCAGACTCTCTTCAAAAAAATCTATATGGAGGTGTCTGCCCATGTTGACTGGGTTGGGTGCTCAATTTTTTCAAAATCATATAAAGAAAACCTCTCTCTCACTAAAATGAGTACAAACTGGATTACTTGAGCATTTGTTGGTATGGACAACATTTCTCACAAATTTGGGGGCCCATCCAGAATTTTCTGCCCACTTGGAGTGGCAGCACTGGTGGAAAGGAGATGCATCTCGCCTTGGTTTCAGCAACCTACTCCACAAGGGTGATCCCTCCCAGTCAGAGCCAGAAAAAGACCTGAGACTGTTAAAAGATGATCATAATTAGTGAGAGAGATATGAAGGACTGAGAACAGAGTAACCACGGTGAGCAGGCAATCTGTGCACAGTCCAGGGCAGGAAAACTGGACTATCTTCTGAGAACATAATACCGTTTTAAAAAATATTTAGTGTACCAATACTCTTCTGGAATGAAAACATTTTTTTTTTTTTTTTTTGGTTAAAATTTGGGCAACCCTGTGTATATGCATTTCATCTTGTTAAGAGGAGGAAAAGGATATTGTGCGGTAGACGTGAGTTTCGTTCATTTGACAAGGTTATAATGTTAAAGTATGTTTAATTGATATTCCTGTTTGAGAAGCTTTTAAGTGAAGTATTGTTTTCATGCATTAAGTTAATGGAGCCAGTAACGTTTGTTTCTTTTAGTTTGAGGAAACAGAGTATAGTAAATACTGTTGTGAGAATGTGTTATCCCTGAATATCCTTATGTTAATCCTCTCAGAATTTCTGAAGTCGAAGGGTTGAATCCACCATGGAAACTAGAGATCAATTCCTGAGAAAATATGTGCTGGCCCTTTCTGCTTTGTTAACCCTCAGGTTAAAAGGACTCTTGGTCCAAACCCATTCCTTCGAATTCACACCATTCATTACTTCCCACCGTGAGACTTGGTGCTGACATGGAAAGAAGACAGACTCCAGCTAGAATGGGAGGGCCCTTACCAGGTGTGGTTGACCACTGAGAAGTTGTCCTGATTGTGTGCGGAGAAGGGGTGGTCTCACTATATATACACCAATAAAAGCAGCAATGAAGACGGATTCGCGGGAAAAGTAGTTACTGGTGGGAAGCACATCCCTCGCCAAGGGAGCCTCTCAAAGTGACCATGGAAAGAGTCTGAGAGACTGCCTTGCCATACCTCTGTCAGATTGTCACGTTTTCCCATGGTCCCTCTCGCTCTCGGGGCTCTAAAGAATTAGTCCCACCAAGTCGCCGCTGCTCAGAAGTCAGAAGCAAAAGTACACTTCAAAGACAAAAGCGGGTCAGTTTCTGCGAGCGGAGACGACCCTTTGGGATTGGGGTGCTCTGGAGCTTATACAAAGATATGAGGTCTCGCCCTCTAAGAGTGGACTAATACATATTGATTAGGAGGAGTGGTATAAAAATGGAATGTTCATCAATTTTTAGTAAAGGGGCACAGAGTTATTGGAAATGGAATACCTTCTGCAGTTGTCAACTCTAGGCATTATTTTCCTGGGTTGTCTGCCTGTGGTCAGCTGTTTATTAGGGTTTCAGGTCTTGATATCCTTATCTTTGTCTCCAGGCTGTTCTCAGTATTACTATTCTTGTTGCACTAGAGATGTCCTACCCTCCTCCTTAATCTCTGTTTAGTAGGAGAGGACTCAGGG
>NW_006408768.1:1372339-1378421 GCF_000296735.1 Chrysochloris asiatica | reverse complement strand
TGCTACAAAAAAAATCCACAAAAACTTCTCTAAAGTGTTCAAGAGCAAAGTTGTCAGTTTGAGGACTGTGGTGTACCACACCCATGCCATGGTATTTTCAGTAGCCTTATATGCATGTAAGAGTTGGACAATAAATAAGGAAATCAGTAGAAGAATCAGTGCACTTAGATTATGCTGTTTGAACAGAATATTAAAAGTATCATGGACTGCCAGAGAAAAAGCAAATATTTGTTGAAAAAAATACAGCTAGAATGTTCCTTAGAAGCCAGGCTGGCAAGGCTCTGTTCCTCATACTTCATACACGTTATGAAGAAGGATCTGTCCCTGGTAAAGGACATCATGCTTGGTTTTAAAGTAGAATGTTGGTGAAAAACAGAAAGACCTCCTCAACGAGATGGATTGGCACAATGGTAACAGCAATCGATTCAAACATAACAACAATTGTGATGATGGCACAGGACTGGGGAGTGTTTCGTTCTTTTGTGTGAAAGGTCACTATGAGTTAGAGCCAACATGATAGCACCTAACTACAAAGACACCCACAAGACACTTTGGTCTGCCTTTTAACCTGCTTTCCAAGTCTCAGTCTACAAAAACTTTCCCAATTAATCTTAATTAACAGGCACTCTAACTGGGAGTCCTGGTATGGTGCTGTGGGTTATTGTGCTGGACTGTAAATTCAGTTTGAATCACAAGGTTGGTGGTTCAAGCTCACCAACTGCTCCTTGGAAACCCTATTCAAAGGGTCACTATAGTTTAGAATTAACTAGATGGTACTTAACAACAACAACAGCAATATAATTGAGGAATGTTTGTTGACAGATTGAACATTAAATTGAATCAAGATATTCACTCCTGATTCCTATTGTTGTTAAGTGCCATGGAGTTGGTCCCAACTCCTTGCGACCCTTTATAAAGTTTCTGAGGAGTGGCTGGTAAGTTTGAACCATTGACTTTGAGCTTAAAACAGACCTTGTGGTCCAGTGCTTATCCTACATAGCAGGACTCCCTGATTCCCACGGGCTTCCTCAAATCCTGATAATTGGCCCAAGACAGCCTTATTCTTTCTCATTCAGAAATTTGTGAATTCCATCTGGTGTGGTCTAAGTAAGTGTATAGTCTCTGTGAGGTCCCCATCTTTATTTTTAAGACCTTGAAGATTTTGAGATTTTACACTATTTACAAACTAATAAGTTAGCCTGACCAAGTTTCGTGGTTTCTGGAAGAGGATAGGACACTCTCAAATCATAAACAAGAAACAGTTTATTACTTGAAGAAAAGCAATGATCAGAGTATCATCATTTTGTCTTGGAGACATGAAGAAAGTCAGGCAAATCTTACAGGTATGATGAATGCACTATAAGAGGAAAACTTTAAGCTTAGAGAACCTGAATCTTTTATACTGAACAGTAAGGAAATGCCTGACCTTTGTCCTGGAAGGAAAAGTTAAATTTATTATACTGGACTATAAATTTATCTTTTTCTGTGAAAGATGACACTATCTCTAGCTTCCAAGGCTTTTGCAATATGAACAAAAGATAACCCAGAACAAAGACAACTGGTATCTTTGTTTCTGCACAAACACAAGACTGTAATAAGCATTTCCTTAAAATAAATCATTTCATATGAAGCTATTTCAAGTTCCACTAATTTTGAACTCAAATTAAGACAGTAAGTTAAAACAGAAAAATGGAGATCACGTTTGAAACTCTCAATAAAAATTAGTATTACTGAATGAAATCATGTAATTTTACAGATTGTCATTTAAAATTAATAACAGTGAGGACCCATTTTTAGTGGCCAAATGTGATTCTCTCTCACATATGTTTCTTTCCTAGTGCTGCAGTTGATGCATTCTAACAATTGAACTTGGTGTTTGCCAGTGAAGCAATGCCAATAGAAGTATCTCCAAATGCGAACATGCAGATTAAATGTTTAATTCAGCTAGCTTTATAAACTACATCATTAGAGCAAATACTTTAAAGTCTTCACTAGATTTTATCTCTAATCTAATTCATTGAGGGCATATTTTGAATCATTAAGGCTCTCAGATCTATTTCTAGGTTCAGACATTATTACTTTCCTTGACTGTATAATTTAGTAAATGGAGAATTTTGAGGTAATTAATATGTAAAAGGAAATGAAGATTTGCTAAGGAAATGAAGGCTGTATGAGTCTTCACAGATAATCATATATAGGAAAGTCAGAGATTGGGTCTGCATGTTTAATACTAGTATGCAGGCATATTTAAAGCCACTTCTGTGTTTTGTCTGTACTTTTTTGTCCATATTTTACAATGCATCATGTAAGCAATCAGTCTGTCTTTAAAATTTAAATGTATACTATCTGTTACCAAACCAAAAAATATATGAAACCCACTGTCATCCAACTCACAGTAATCCTATAGGGCAGAGTGGAACTGCCCCATAGGGTTTCCAAGGCGGTAATCTTTATATGCAGCTTTATATTTTCAATGACTTCATATGCATGTGAAAACTAGAAAATGAAGAAGGAAGACCAGAGAAGAATTGGTGAATTTGAATTATGATGCTGGAGAAAAATATTGAAAGGACCATGGACTGCAAGAAAAACAAACAAATCCCTTGGAAGTACAGCCAGGAAACTCTTTAGAAGCAAAGATAGTGAGACTTCAGCTCATGTACCCTGGACAGGTTATCAGGAGGGACCAGTCCCTGGAAAAGGACATCATGTTTGGTAAAGTAGTAGTTGTTGTTGTTGTTGTTGTTGTTGTTGTTGTTAGGTGCCAGTGAGTTGGTACTGACTCATAGCAATCCTATGCACAGAATGAAACATGGCCTATTCCTGCACCAAACTCAAATTTTTTGCTAATCCTGAGCCTATTGCTGCTGTCAATCAATCACATTGGGGGACTTTCTCTTTTTCTCTGATCCTCCACTTTACCAAACATGGTAGCCTTCACCAGGGACTGGCACCTCCTGATAATATGTCTGAAGTATGGCCATCCTGGCTTACAAGGAGAACTCTGGCTGTACTTCTTCAAACACAGATCTGTTCGTTCTTTTGGCAGTCCACGGTACTTTCAATATTCTCTTCTGTGAAGACTCAAAAATGCATCAATTCTTCTAAGGTCTTCCTTATTCACTGCATAGGAGGTTATTGAAAATACCATGGCTTGGGTCAGGTGCACCTTAGTCCTCAAACTAACATCTTTGTTCTTCAACACTTCAAAGAGGACTGCGGCTTCCATGAGTGCTGATGGTTGATCTGAGAAAAACCAAGCCTTTGACAACTTCAATCTTTTCTCCATTTATATGGCTGTTGTTTATTGGTCCATTGCTAAGGATTTTTGTTTTATTTACATTGAGTTGCAACCCCTATTGAAGGCTGTGGTTTTTTATCTTCGTCAAAGCAAGGTTGTATTATCTGCATACCTCTGGTTGTTAATGAGTCTTCCTTCAATCCTGATTCCACATTTTTCTTCAGCTTTTTGGATTATTTGCTCAAAATACAGATTGAATAAGTATGGTGAAAGAACACAATCCTGGAGCACACCTTTCCTAATTTTAAACCATTCAGTATTCCCCTGTTCTGTTTGAACAACTGCTTCCTGTTCCACATACAGATTCCTCATGAGCACAATTAAGTGTTCCAGAATACTCACACTTTGCAATGTTGTCTATAGCTTCTCATGATCCACACAATCAAAAGCCTTTGCATAGTCAATAAAGCACAGGTAGACATCTTTCTGGTATTCTCCGCTTTCAGCCAAGATCCATCTGACATCAGCAATGATATCTCTTATTCCACATCCTCTTCTGGATATGGCTTGAACTCTGGAAGGTCTCTGTAAATGTTATGTCTGTGGTCGTTTTTGTATTATCTTTACTAAAATTTTACTCGCATAGGACAGCAATGATATTGTCCTATGTTTTCCACATTCCATTGGGTAGCCTCTCTTTGGACACAAATATGAATCTCTTATAGTCAGTTGGCCAAGTAGTTGTCTTCTAAATTTCTTGGCATAAATGAGTGAGTGCCTCCAGTGCCACATCAGTTTATTGAAAGATATCAATTTGTATTCCATCTAGTCTCAGTGCCTTGTTCTTTGCCAATGCCTTCAAAGCACTTTGGACTTCTTTCTCAGAGTCATTAATTCTTGACCATATGCTACCTCTTGAATTGTTTGAACAGCGAACATTTTTATTTTATTTGTAGAGTGACTCTGTGTATTCCTGCCATCTCCTTTTGATGTTTTCTGCCTCATTCAATATTTTCCCCATAGAATCCTTCAATATGGCAAGTTGAGGCTTGAATTTCCTCTTCAGTTCCCTCAGCTTGAGTATTTAACTACAGGTCTTTGCACATTTTGTTATAATATTTTATTTTGTCTTCTCAAGCTGACCTTAGAATTTTTTTTGTTCAACTCTTTTCTTTCTCATTTCTTCTATTTGCTTTAGCATCTCTTCCCTCAAGAGCAAATTTCAGAGTCTCTTCTGAGATCCATTTTGGTTTTTTCCTTCTTTCTTGTCTTCTTAATGCCTGTTTACTTTCTTCCTGTATGATGTTGTTGATACCATCCCACAATTCTTCTGATCTTCAGTCCTTTGTGTCTAATGCATTAAATCTGTTCTTCAGATGAACTCTAAATTCAGGAAGAATATATTCAAGGTCATAATTTGACTCTCATGGACTTGTTTCACTTTTCTTCAGCTTCAGCCTGAACTTACATATGGGCAATTGATTGTTTTGTAATCTGCTCCTGGCCTTGTTTTGGCTGATGACATCGAGCTTTTCTACCATCTCTTTCCATAGATTAGCAAATTTGATTTCTGAACATAAGTTCCATGTGTGTCGTCGTTTTTTATGTTGTTTTAAAAAACATCTGCAATGAACAAATCATTTGTCTTGCAAAATTCTATCATAAGCTCTCCAGCATCATTTCTATCACCAAAGCCATATTTTCCAACTACCGATCCTTCCTCTTTGTTTCCAATCTTTGCATTCCAATCGCCAGTATTTATCAAAACATCTTGATTGCACATTTCATCAATTTCAAACTAAAGGCATTGGTAAAATTCTTCAATTTCGTCATCACAGGCTTTAGTGGTTGGTGTGGGCATTTGAATAATATTGGTATTAACTTGTCTTCCTTATAGGCATATGGATATTATCCTGTCACATATGGAGTTGTACTTCAAGATAGATCTTGAACTGTCTTTTATTTTTAAGTTTTTATTGTGAATTGAGTGGTAGTTTACATGGGAGAACATCCATTTTGCACTCATCCTATCAAATTTGATTTCATTGCAATGATTGCAATCCACAATATTTGCTTCCATTCCCTCTTTTTTTTCTTTTTTCTTTTTTGAGGTACACCAAAACACTCAGGAATATATAGTCATTTAAACAACAAAAGGGCACATTCTGAAAGCCTGCCTCCTAGCCGCCAGCACACAGCCTTTCTCTTTCTATGAGTCTCAGCTGTTCTATCTCTCCATGTCTTCATCTCTCCCTCCATATCTAGTGTTGCTGCTCCTCTGGATAGGGTCCCACTTTCCACTCATGCTATTCTTCCTTGATGATCCTAGGGTCATCTGTTCCTGGAATGTAAGCTTAACTACTACCCCTTTTATGTTACAAAACTTCTACATTTGCTGTTGTGACAATCACAATTAGTCATGATAACAATTACTCACTATTGAATCATAAGAATTTTTCCCCACATCCTTTCACCAGACCTGTCTAGACAAGATGAAAACTATTCAGTGGGATTCTATCTTCTCCTGCACACTCTGAAACTAATTTTGATAATGAATGCGACCCCATTCCTTTTCAATTTGTCATTTCTGGCATAGTAAATCATGTGATTGTCAGATTCAAAATGGCTAATGCCAGTCCATTTCAGCTCACTAATGCCTAGGATATCTATGTTTAATCGTTCCATTTCATTTTTGACAATTTCCAACTTTGCTAGATTCATGCTTCATACATTCCATGTTCTGATTATTAATAAATGTTTACAACAGTTTCTCTTCATTTTGAGTTGTGCCCCTACATCAAATGAAGGTCCTGAGGGCTTTACTACATTTGTGGCATCACT
>NW_006408768.1:1368548-1372239 GCF_000296735.1 Chrysochloris asiatica | reverse complement strand
GTGATATATTAAATGAAGTCTAATAAATATGCATTACTACATATCTAGGAAATTATCTACTAAATACCATAATTTTGTTTGATTTAGAAAAATTTAGAAAATGTTTATTCTCAAATTTTCTGAAAAACAATTATTCAACCTCTTCACACGCACTTTTAAAACCATTCTCTGCCATATTAAAGTCATTAGAAACATTTTTTCTGGAACATATGATCATTTCTATGTCGTTTTTTGTTGACACAGAATTCATGTATTAGGTATTATTGAAAACTATGTATTAAATATATGTATATATTTTTTACTTGTTTATTCAACAATTATTGAGCATGCAGATCTAAGCATGGCCAGATCTAAGCCCCTTCCATGTCCTAGAGATAACATTAGTGAACTTGGAAAAGCCCAGTTATGATGGTACTTATGGGGGGAAGACACACAGCTAGTATAAAAGAGGTTGTTGTTGTTGTCATGTACTGTGGAGTTGGTTCCAACTCATAGTGACCCTATACAGGGTTTCCAAGGCTCTAAATCTTTCTGGGAGCAGAAAGCCTCATCTTTCTCCTGCTGAACAGCTGGTAGTTTCAAACTGCTGATTTTGAGATTTGTAGCCCGATTTGTAACCACTATGCTACCAGAGCTCCTTATAAACGAGGTATGCGGCCTGAAATGCTGTGAAAATGAATAAAGGAGAGAAGTATGGGGAACAATAGTGGAGAGTAAGGCTCCTCCTTATGGTGTTAGGAAGGCCTCTGTGAGAGCCAAGGAGGGATCCAGTGAGAAAGAAGCAAAACTTGAGGACTTCTGGAGAAAGACCATGCCAAGAAGAGAGAAAGGTAGGTGTGCTTGGGCTTGTTTGAGGAATAGCATATGACCAGAGCAGTGCGACTAAAGGAGAAAACAGCCAGCTGCCAAGAAATAGATGCCAATTTATGACCCATGTGTGACAGAGTAGAGCTTGCTCAGAGGGTTTTCATGGCTGATTTTTTTTTAGAAGGTTAACTTGAACTATCAACCTTTGGGTTAGCAGCTGAGGGAACTAGCCATTTGTACCACTTAGGGACTCTAAAGTGGAGAATAATAAGCAGTAGGTCATAAAGAAGGAGGTGCTTGTATATGCCATTACCTTAAATGATGGAAGGCCCTGGGGCTTTATTTGAGACTGCCAGTAACTAGCTTGGCAGTGAGGAGAGGCATAGAGAATTTCTAGATACTGATCTATAGTTCTAGACAGTGGGTAACTTCGGACAAAGTCAGGACTGGAACCAGGTGTATAAATGGATATCTCAAATCTCTCCACCAGTAGCTCTTAGGACAAAAGTGACCAGCCAGTGTCCTGAAAATGAAGTGATGGAGGGAGATTTGCTTCCTGACCGTGCCCTCTATCATGGGTCATTGTGCCAAATTATGAGAGAGACACTGCGTGCAGTTTCCAAATGAATCTTCTTATCCTCTAAATTTTGTCCATTGTAGGATAAGCACTAGACCGCAAGGTCAGTTTGAACTGCAAGGATGGCGGTTCAAGCCAACCAGCTGCTCCTCGGAAACCTTATATAGTGTCACTATGAGTCAGAACCAGCTCGACAGCACTTAACAAGTACAGGGGAAAATTTAGGTCAGGGACACTATTAACCGAATAGGTTAGAACAGTGTCATCCTCAACAAGGATTCATTCATCTATACTTAAATACACTATTTATTATGTATGCATGTGATCAGTACAAATTAATTAGAAAGTTTTCCTTGCATATATTATCACTGTGCTCTGCTTAGAGGAGCTCAGAAGTATAAAATGTCACCTGAAAGATTGGTCACCTGAAAGTGTAAAATGTCACCTGAAAGATTGGTCAAGATAAACACAGCAAATCAATTGTTATATAATGAAGGCATTCTGATGTGGTACTTCCGGATAACTTCAAGGTTGGCAGTTCAAACCCACCAACCTCTCCTTGTAAACTCCATACAGGGTTGCAATGAGTTGGAACTTGACAGAGCTAAACAATAACATGTAATGAAGAACGAAATTTTATGGTACAGATTTAAGTGTTTCTACAAATCCAGAGAAGCAAGAAATAAGGACTATTAGCATATTTGACGAAAAGCTTGATTTTACTTTTAATATTGATCTGAAATAAATCATAAGGTTTGCATAGAAGGGCCGTAGATCAAATGCATATTCCAGATGAAAAGAATCAACTATAAAGTAGAAGAGAACATGGAGTTTATCGGTATAGTAAAGAAGCTGAAACAAAGGCAAACAAGTGTCTCGTGATACTGGGGGGAAGTCGAACATCATTGGTCAGTTTTTACAGAGATGTGACATGATGTGAGTGACATTTAAGGAAGGTCCTTGTGTAGGTATTAGGCCAAACAATTCAAGAACAAACAATCAGAAATCAAGAACAACATATGTGAGTATTTGATGCTATGAGGTTGGTTAATTCATTGAATAGTTATCCAATATCCACCAAGTATCAAATCCTATGCTAAGAATAGAATGCCAAAGGCTAGGGTAATAGTGGCTGATTCACTGATATGTTTAGATGTCTATGTATATGTAAATATGTGTGTATATATAGATACTGCAAATGAATATGGTTATTTAATAGGAGGAGTGGAAGGCAAGAAGGAATGTGATAATTTGGAGGAATAAGAACTATAAAAGATACTGTAAAACTATAAATAAAACTATATTTGGTGGGAGAAGAACTATAAACAATACTAATTTGCCAGAACAAATTAATTTAGTTTTGGACTGAAATGTTTTTTCCTACAAACTGCAACACCATGACAAAAACTTTAAAACTATAAAAGAAATAGAGGATTTTCTTACAGACTATAAAATACTCAAATTAAGCTAAGACATTAAAAGAAAAAAACTTGATCAGAGCAATTACCATCGAAGAGATTAGAAAGGTGATTAAAGAGCTTTCATTACAAAGGTTCTGGAATTAGATGGACTCACAGCTGAATATTCTGTAATCATAAAACACAGATGATTCTCTCATCTGTTAAACTGTTCTTAACCCCGGGAAAAGATGGAAAACTCAGTATTTCTTTCTATAATTCTAGCTTAAGTTTAATATCAAAATTTTATAATTATAATTTCTAACAGAAAGCTGTAAACAATCACTGGTACTAAATATGTATGAAAATTTTTCATTAAAATACAGCACTAGCAAATAAAATCCAACAGTGTATCAAAAGACTGATGTATTATGATCAAGTGTATAATGCAAGTTCCAAGAATGTATTATGACCAAGTTGGTAATGTATATTCAATAATGCAAGATTTGATCTTATCACAAAATCTTTCAGTTCAATAAAATAGAAAGAGAAAGCATATGGCTAGATGAATACACACTGAAAATTTAAAAAACGAAATTCTGTAGCACTACGGGTTAATGTGCTGGTATGCAAAGTCGGGTGGAACTCAAGGTGGGAGGTTCAAATTCACCAGTTGCTCCTTGGAAACCCTATACAGGGTTGCTATGAGTCAGAACTAACTTGATGACACTTAACAGCAGCAACAAGTTATACTAAAGGAGCTCTGGAAGTGTAGTCAATTATGAGCTGGGGGCTGCTAATTACAAGGCCAGAAGTTCAAATTTACCAGTTGCTGTGCAGGAGAAAGATAAGGCTTTCTGCTCCTTTAAAGATTTACAGATTTGGAAACCCTAGAAAGGGTCGCAGTGAG
>NW_006408768.1:1363860-1368448 GCF_000296735.1 Chrysochloris asiatica | reverse complement strand
AGACGTGATTGAGGTAAAAGACCTATGATAAACAGTAGAGCTAGAAACAAGATAGAACACTTAAGAAGAATGGGTTAAATATTCAGTACAGGTTCTCTCCTAAAGTGATTGCCATGTTTGCACAGATGATAAACTACAGACACAGGTAAATCCTTTTTCCCTTGGTTGGGATTTGGACATGTACTGCATATTGGCTCTGTACCAAGATAAGGACACTTGTCTTGAAAGGGTTTGTCAAAGACAATTTCTTTGTTCTCCATAGGGATGATGAACTATTCTTCTGTTTAAAGGCAGGGGGCAGAATTCACAGTGCCCATAGGAGAATTGACAACTTGCACCCACATCCAAAATGTCACTGATGAATTTAGCAGTGTACTATTCAATCCTCAGAGTATTGTGGAAAAGGGAACATCTGAGATTTGTTTCCAGTTGATTGGACTGAGACATGTGTGTTGGTCCAGTTGGCAATTCCCTTCACCATAGCGTGCCGCAAGAAACCTGAGCAACATGAGATATCTCGATACCAGAGGTCTCTCTCTGGATCTCTTGATCCATATATTTATAAACCCCATTGTAGTCCCTAGAGGAGTTCCTAAGGAGCTTAAAGCTAAGAATTGGATAGCTGCAGGATTTGAGAGTATACTTTTCTGATGGTCTTAAAAAAAACGTAGACTGAATTAATTAACCAACAGAGAGGTCCTACTATCAAAAAGGCCATGCAAGAATTAAGCACCGTAGCTAATGAATGGACTGAAAACTCTGGATTAGTGATCCTTTTACTGACTGGTTAGAGGGGTGGTTTAGAAAGTGGAAAAATATAGCTACCTCAATGCTTATTTTTCTTATATTAGTAGTTGGAGTTTCAGACCTGGGTCCCTACTTGGTTTAAGCATTTGGTGCTCTGAGCAGGTTTCATTGCAGTGGCTCTAGACCTAAGAAATGGTAAGGTTTTGTGGGAGAAAGCATGAAGGGGGATGGGATAAAATGTTTCAGCTGAAAGGAAAGCAGCTTCTGGTTTGCCTGGAGCTGATGTCATGCTGGATAGAAAAGATAGCTCATCTGAGGTCAGGGCCTACTGGAATCTATCCTGCCAGAGGCCCAAGGCCATATGCATATGAATATGGCTAGTTAGAGGTGGAGGGAAAGATTGAACTTGAGTGTTTTAAAAGGTTAATGTGTTTGACTGCCTTATGGATACTGGCTTCTTCTGCTAATTATTGTAAAATAGACATACAGGTGTAATAGGAATATTGGGAATTATAATTACAGCAAGTTTGTAAGCCAGCCTTCAGACTCTACTTGGTTGGAGTTAGAATCCAGCAGAAAGGGGAGTTAGAAATTGTCCAGAATTTTAAGGTGAAATCTTCAGCTCAGAGCTTCAGAGTTGAGACATTTGCATTTGAAAAGACATGCATATTCATGGCACAACAAATCTCACCCTGTTTCAATATGTATTCATCATCCTGTTCAAATGCAATGGTGGGAGATAAGGTAGCAATGGTCATTTTATCTTTTTAAATTTTTAGCTGTTAATCTAATTAAAATTCCCTGTATCTAAAATGTTGCCTTTTAATTAACAAAAAGACTTTCAGTGTGGTGTGTGTATGGTATTAAATAAAGAATCTTTCACACTTCTCACATTTTATAGACGATCCATAAGGCCAGATGCTTTTAAAATAAGGCCAGATGCTTTTAAAAGGCAGCATGATGATATATAGTAGTAAGTTGAACTTTGCTTTTAAGTTCTTTACTATCTAAGACTATGTTGTTATTCAGAATATCTTTAAACAAAAGCACTTAAAACTGTTGAACTGCTGTGCATTTGTTAGTGGTAATGTGCTTTGACCAATTTATTAGAAGGAGTAAGGTAGAGGAGATATCAGCACAAATTTGTAAATTCTGTAATCATAAGGTTTAAGATAATTAAAAAATAACAGATTAAAAAGACATACACACCAACTGTTGAAGGAAGAGGAGATTTGTGATTAAAAGAAAGTGGGGGAAAAAAAAAAAAGGAGGCAGTTTGGGATTTTGAGTTTCAGAGGCTTCAATGCAAGGAAAGTTGGCCCAGCAAAGAAAACTCACTTCTAGGACTGAAAGTTGAAGGGAACCAGTGAGCAATATGCTTGCTGATGATCACCTGGGTCTACTTGTGAATGGCACCCATTGACTTGAAATGAAATAAGAGGAAGTTCAGGAAGGTGTGTGTAAACTTCCAAGCTTGAAACTGGTACTCATTTGACCTAGCTTGGATGGCTAGCTTGTTGAGCTGACTAGACCTTAATCAGATGAATATGAAGATATTTGATACTCTTAGCAAGCATCAGTTGCTACAATTTGATGGATTGGACTTTTTGATTATGGATACAGTTCTTCAAAATTCCAATCAGAATGGAAGTCTCTTCTGATTGGGGAATATGCATGTCTTCTCAGTGTACTGGGTTGGTAGGGATGGGCAATTTAGACATTGCTATTGAGTCTTGGTGTGCGTTGTGGGTTAATGCGCCAGACCGTAAAGCCATTTGAACTGCAAGGTTGGTGGTTCAAGCTCACCGGCTGCTCCTTGGAAACTATACAGGGTCCCTATGGGTTGGAACCACCTCAATGGCACTTAACAACAACAACACAACATTGCGATAAATGCATGAAGTGGCCGACTTGACAAATTTTCATGGGTGTGCTTAGTTTTTGAATGATGTGTCAAGGGAAAATCCCCACTGACTAGTTTTCCTCTTTTCCAGATGGGTCTGGTGAGAGGGGCTATGGAATAATGCTGATAAGATTGTATTATTTCAGTTGTAATTGTCAGTAGTATTGATTGCTATTGTCAGAACTGTAATGTAGAAGATATGTAGCTAAAAGGAGGGAATAGTGATCTTTCATTTCAGAAACGGACAATCCCAGAGCTAGAAAGAAGGATGAGCATGAGCAGAGCCTGGGATCCTTGCCTGAAGAAGCAGCAACAGCAGAGATGGTGGCAGAGGTAGTGACATGGAGCAGCTTTGGACTCTAGGCCCATGGACTGAATGAGGCTGTGTGCCTATGGGCTGGAGATTGGCTTTTGGACATTTATGTGTGCGTCAAATATTTCTGATTGGTTCATTTGTGATATATAAGGAGAAAATGGGGCCAGTATGTTTTCTGTTGTACATTTTTAGTTATATTATGCTAGGCACAAGTATTATGCAACCTAATATAGGCATAGTTAGCTTTACTCTTAGGGATGTCCAGAAATGATGCGCTTTATGAGGATTTAAGAAGAATAAATGAAGATGAGACCAATAAGTGTAAAGAGAAAACAGAAGGATTTGTGAGCCATAACACTTGTTGGCATAGTTCATCTTCAGGAATAAGGGAAGTCTTGGGGGTAGCAGGCTTAGTAAAAAAAGGAGCTCAGTGGAGGGGAAAAACTAATTTGACCAGCTAGGAACTTTAAAATAAGAATATACCATTCAAGGAAACTGGGGAAGTTCAAGGGGGAAGGGGGAAACTAAATGGAAATGCTCCCCATAAGGACTAGTAGGTAACGCTGGGAGGAGATTGTGACCTCATAATATCTAGTAAAGGATAACTGTAGGAGGGGCTTTTTCGAGACAGGGGAATAAAACTGTCTGCGGGCCAGATGTCTGGGGCATCTGCCTGTGTCTACTGGGTTGGGTGCTCAATTTTGCAAAACCGAATAAAGAAAACCTCTCTCTTGCTTAAAAACAAAACAAAACTATACAAGGTTGCTATGAGCTGTCACTGACTAGATGGCTCTTAATAAGAACAACCCAAAAGACAGCTTCCAGGTGATGACAGGACTGATGCACTTCTCCACTCCCCCAGTAGGAGATAAGGGTTTTTATGACTGTTGTGAACAAAGTTGGCTACATGTAAGGCCTTATAACGCCACCAAATCAGAAATTACATAAGAAAGATTTATCAAGCAAAAGAAAGCAAAGGTTGGCCAAGTTTGATCTTACAAAGCCTACTATCCCTTCATAGAATCTCACCTTTTCTGATTGTAAACCACACAGCTCAGTTTTTGTCCTACAGTGCCAAAATACACTTGAATTAGTGGTTGGTCTCACTATTGAGCGATTTCTGATGTCATTTCTATTGCCAAGGTCATATTTTCCAACTACTGATTCTTCTTCTTTGTTTCCAGTTTTCACCATCCAATCATCAGTAATTATCAATGCATTTTGATTGCATGTTTGTTCAATTACAAACTATGGTGGTCATGATGGTTGTGTGCCATGGAGTTGGTTGCAACTCATAGCGACCCTGTATAGAGTTTCTGAGGCTGTAAATCTTTATGGAAGAAGAAAGCCCCGTCTTTCTCCTGCAGAGTGACTGGCAGATTCAAACTACTGAGCTTATGGTTAGCAGCCCAGCTCATAATTCACTACTGGAGCTCCTTACAGTAACTATACAGTAACTATTATTGTTGTTGTTAAGTGCCGTCAAGTCGGGTCCAACCCATAGCGACCCTGTACAGGGTTTCCAAGGAGCAGCTGGTAACGAACCACTGACCTTGCTGTTCAAACAGTTTTGTAGTTTGGCACATTAACCCACAGTGCCACACCAGGACTCCATATAGTAA
>NW_006408768.1:1362594-1363760 GCF_000296735.1 Chrysochloris asiatica | reverse complement strand
TTCCATTTCATTTTTGACAATTTCCAACTTTGCTAGATTCATGCTTCATACATTCCATGTTCTGATTATTAATAAATGTTTACAACAGTTTCTCTTCATTTTGAGTTGTGCCCCTACATCAAATGAAGGTCCTGAGGGCTTTACTACATTTGTGGCATCACTGTCAACTCTACTTTGAGGGGTTAGCTCTTCTCTGGTCACATTTTGAGTGCCTTTCAACCTAAGGTGCTCATCTTTTGGCACTATATCTGACAATATTGTGTTGCTCTTCATTATGCTTCAATAATTAAATATTCTGGTGCTGACAGTGTCTCACTGCTATTAATAATGTTAAGGTAGTGATAGCCACAGTGCTAATTAATACAGCCTGTGATAAATGGGAGAAAAAAATATCTATGTAGTGGTTACACACTCAACTGCTAAACAAAAAGTTTGTGGTTCTAACATACCAGTGGCTCTGTGGAGGAAAGATTTGAAAATCTACTTCTATAAAGATTGTTGTTAGTTCCAATTCATAGAGGTTCCCCCTGCATAACAGAACTAAACACTGCCTGATTCTGTGCCATCCTCACAATTTTCATGTTTGAGCACATTGTTGCAGCTACTGTGTCAATCTATTGCACTGAAGGTCTTCCTTTTGCTGAGCTTCTACGTTACCACCACCATCCATCTGTCAGTTTGTCATACTTTGGTGGCTTGCATGTTGTTGTGATTCTAGAACCTATGCCATGGGTATATTAAATACCAGCAGGGTCACCCACAGAAAACGGGTTTCAGCTGAGCTTCCAGACAAAGACAGTCTAGGAAGAAGGACAGACGGAAACACTGTCAGCACCAGAATATGTAATATTGAAATATAATGAAGAGTATCAGAATGTTTGTTGTCAGATATAGTGCTGGAAGATGAGCCCTTCAAGGCAGGCAATCAAAATGTGACTGAGAAATAGCTGCCTCTTCAAAGTAGAGTTGACCATGATGACAAGAATGGAGTAAAGCCTTCAGGACCTTCATTTGCTGATGAAGCACAATTCAAAATTAAGGGAAACAGCTGTAAATATCCATTAACAATCAGAACAAGAAATGTACAAAGTATGAATTTATGAAAATTAGAAATTGTGAAAAATGAAATGGAATGATTAAACACCAATATCCTAGGCATTAGTGAG
>NW_006408768.1:1360035-1362314 GCF_000296735.1 Chrysochloris asiatica | reverse complement strand
ATGGTGTTGGAGTTGAATATTAAATGTACCATCAATCTCCAAAAGAATAAACTAATCTGTGTTGGAAGAAGTATAGCTAGAATGCTTCTTAGAAGCCAAGATGGCCAGACTTCATCTCTCATAATTTGGACATATTATCAGAAGGTACCTGTCCCTGGAGAAAGACATCATGCTTGGTAAGTGGATGGTCAGCAAAAAAGAGGAACACCACCAATGAAATGGATTGGCACAGTGGCACCAGCAATGGGTTTAAGTGTAGCAGCAATTGTGAGGTTGGCACAGAACCAGGCAATGTTTCTTTCTGTTATTCATAAGATTGCTATGAGTTGGTAGAGACTCTACAGTCCCTAATAAGAAGATTCATAGCCTCGGAAACCCTACAGAGCAGTTCTACTCTTCTAGCCTCTAAAGCCACTATGAAATATAAAGCAACAGATAAAACACTATTTATTAAAGACAAATAATAAATATTCTGAATAACAAAGCACCTACATCAAGAGTTGGTTTCAGAAATATATGGGAAATAGACATCTAAGAGGGACCCCAATGGTCCCTGTGTCCTTGTGCAATCCCCTTCCTTTGAGTGTGGGCTGGACTCAGAGACTGGCTTCGAATAAATCAAATAAATATAGCCAAGATTCTGAGATGCCACACAGGATATAAAGCGATAAAATACATTGACTTCTGACTTTTCTGTCATTCTGTTTCACTGACTTTTCTCACGTGCTAGACTTGATGAAGCCAGCTGCCCTGCTCTTAAGGACAGACCCATGTTGCAAGGAACAAAGGGCAGCCTCTAGCTAACAACCTTTCCAAGTTTTCTTTCTGAGGCAACTCTGGGTGCATTTAAACCTCCAACCATTTGGTTAGTAGCTGAACATGTTAACCATTTGCACCACCCACGGACTCTGTGTACTAGCAATATGCACATTTAGATAATAAAACAAATTATTAATAGGTATAACGGAGCATAAAATATGTATGAATAATTTTAACAAGAGACAGCATATATATGAAGAAAACCATAAAAATATTATAATTGCTACAAAATAAAATCTTAATAGTACCATGCTTATTGGTGGGGTAATTTTATATAACAAAAATGTCAATTATCCTCATCCTCATAAACAGATTTTATGTAATTCTAGCTGGAATCTCAAGAACTTTATAAAAAAAATAAATTATCTTGTTGTTGTTATGTGCTGTGGAGTCAGTTCGGACTCATAGCGACCCTGTACAGGGTTTCCGAGGCTGTAAATCTTTACGGGAGCAGAAAGCCTCATCTTTCTCCCACAGAACAGCTGGTAGTTTCGAACTGCTGATCTTGTGGTTCACAGCCCAATTCATAACCACTACGCTACCAGAGCTCCTTTAAATGATCTTAGAGTTTGTATAAAAGAGCAAATTTCTAAGATAAGTATGGAAAAGTGTGAATAAAGTAGTAAGATAGCAGGAACTACCCTAAAGCCATGACATCAGTTCAACATTAAGGATAATAAAAACCTAGACCAGAACAGAAATGAGGATCTAGAAATATATACCAATATACATATGAGAATTTTCTCCATATCTAAGTTGGGGTCCTGATGTGGTGGTGTAGGATAAACACTGGACTGCTAACCACGAGGTCGGTGGTTCTAAACTCCTAGTCCCTCCTTGGATGCCCTATACAGGGTTGCTATGAGTCCAAACCAACTGGATGGCACTTCACAACATCATCATCAACAACAACCACATTAACTTACTAAGGCACCCTGGTGGTACAATGGTTAAGCACATAACTGCTAATGAAAGAGTGAGCGGTTTGAACCCACCAGTCAGTCTGTGGGAGAAAGGATCTGATAATCAGGTTCAGTAAAGACTTACAGCAAAGTAAATCTTATGGGGGCAGTTCTACACTGTCATACAGGGTCTCAATGAGTTGGAATTCACTTGACAGAACACATCAACAATATCATTAATTTGTTGGATTCTATTTTAAAAATGAGGTATATGAGAGTCTTGATATTATAATTTTTGAGTCCCTGAAGAAACAGCATACATTTCAGCTGGAGAAAGCCTAGCTGCACCTGCTAAGAGTCTCAATTCTACTGAGGTTCTGAGAACTCTGCCAGATGGGGTAAAGAGGAATAAGAGAGTAGGGCTGTGGTCTTTGTATATATATACGTATATATGTTGTTGTTGTTGTTAAGTGCCTTTGAGTCAGTTATGACCCATAGTGACCCTGTGTAGGGTTTCCAAAGAGAAACTGGTGAGCTTCAACCGCCAACCTGGTGTTT
>NW_006408768.1:1359446-1359935 GCF_000296735.1 Chrysochloris asiatica | reverse complement strand
CACCATTTTTCTTCAATTTGTCATTTCTGGCATTGTAAACCATATGATTACCTAATTCAAATGGCTAGTACCAGCCCACTCCAGCTCACTAAAGCCTAGGGTGTTAATCTTTATGTACTCCATTTCATACTCTCCATGCACTGATTATTTATGATTGTAGCTGCTTCTGTTTCATTTTGAGTCATGTCCAATCATCAAATGAAGGCCTTGAAAGCTTTATTCCATTCATGTCATTAAGGTCAACTCTATTTTGAGGAGGCAGCTCTTCCCAGTCATATTTTGAGAGCCTTCCAACTCTAGGAAATACATTAGATACTGTTCATTACTCTTCATAAGGTTTTCACTGGACAATATTTAAAGGAATAGACTATTCATTCCTTCTGCCTTGTCTGTTTTACTCTAGAAGTTCTGCTGAAACCTGTTCATCATGGGTAACCCTGCAAGTATTTGAAATACTGGTGGCATAGCTTCCAGCATCACAGCAACACA
>NW_006408768.1:1355147-1357256 GCF_000296735.1 Chrysochloris asiatica | reverse complement strand
GGTGTACCTGACCCAGACCATGGTATTTTCAATAACATCCTATGCATGTGAAAGTTGGTGAATAAGGAAGACCATAGTGAATAAGGGAGACCATAGAAGAATTGATGCATTTGAATTATGGTGTTGTGGAGAAACACAACCAGAATGCTCCTTGCAAGTCAGGATGCTCAGACTTATTCTCATATACTTTGGACATATTATCAGGAGGGGCCAGTCCCTAGAGGAGTAGAAGGTCAGAGAAAAAGAGGAAGACCCCAACGAAATAGATTGGTACGGTGACAGCAGCAATGGACTCAAATGTAGCAAACGATTGTGAGATTGATGCAGGAACCAGCAGTGTTTTGTTCTGTTGTGCATAGGGTCGCTATGAGTCAGTACCGACTCAATGGCATAAAAATGAACCCTGGTAGTGTAGTGATTATGAGTGTGACTGCTAATCTCACGGTCAGCAGTTTGAAACTACCAGCAGTTCTGCTGCAGAAAGATAAGGCTTTCTGCTTCTGTAAAGATTTACAGTCTCAAAAACCCTATGCAGGGCCACTGTGAGTTGGAACCAACTCCACGGCACACCACCACCATCATATATATATATATATAGTTGTTGTTATTGTTGTTACGTGCCATCAAGTCATTTCTGACTTATAGTAACCCTGTATAGGGTTTCTGAGGAAAAGCTGGTGAGCTTGAACCACTGACCTTGGGTTCAAATTGACCTTGTAGATCAGCGCACTAACCTGCAGCTCTCCACCAGAACTCCATATATCCTGGTGTGGTCTTGTAGGGTAAGCATTGGACCACAAGGTCAGTTTCAATTTCAAGGATGGTTGTTCAAATTCACTAGCTGCTCCTTGGAAACCCCATAAAGTGTCGCTGTGAGTTGGAACCAACTTGATGGCACTAATCAAAAATCAGCATACATACACACACATATACACACACACACATATATATAGTTTTCCCTTGTTGACTAGCTAAAATAAGTCTCTTTTGAAAAACAAAAGTGAAGTATCACCTAATTTATTCAGGTTGGTATATGTTATATAGAACCAGTCCCAAATACTGTCTTTTCTTAAACATTCAATTCAAGAAATAAAAGAAAAAAAATACACCTCAGAGTTCAATTGAAACAATGGTACAATGTTTATTCTTGTTCTTTGGTGTGAATATAACTTTTACTAGAAAAAAAGCAAGGAAAACATTCTGGGTGCTCATTCTTAGCTTTCTTGACAAAGGAGTATTGCCTCCAACATTAATTTTGGGGGCAGTATAATCAAACTTGGAAACATGCGGGAAAAGACAATGCCTTCTGGTAAGACCTTGACCCAGTCATGTAAAGAGATATTAGTCAAGCCTCTTTGCTCAGAAAGCTATTGAGAATCCTGAGATGGAAATAGAAGTGCAAAGTGCACTTATAAATAAGTAAAGAGTTTTACTGCTAAAGTCAGCACAGATGCAAATTGGAGCTTTTGTGTCTCAGAACTGCTGACTTCTTATATACAGGTGCTGTGTGAGGTGTTGGGGACTGAGATTCCCACTCCCCTCTCCTTACTTGAAGCATACCTTCCTGTATCCTTCACCTGGGGGCCCAGTGCAGACCCATGGATGGTCATCCTCAGGCCTGTTCATGTCATCTACATGCACAACAAGAACCTCTGGAGGTAGAGTGGTTAAGTACTTGGTTTGGTAACTGAAAGGTTGGTGGTTCAAACTCACCAGTGCCTCCACAGGAGAACAACGTGGCAGTCTGTTTCTGTATTTACTGCCTTGAATACCCTACAGTGCATTTCTACTCTGCCCTATGAGTTGGGATTGACTTGATACCAATGGGATCTGCACAACAATACATTTTCTTGGTATTTTAAATTTCATTTTTGTCATTAAATTCTAAATTGATGCTGAGTTTCACAGTACAACTAATCTTGGTTCAGCATTAATTTTTTGTTTGTTTGTTTTGTACCCAATTTTTCTAAGAAATTCCCCGGGTGGTGCAAAGAATTAACATGCTTGGCTACTAATTGAAGGCTTGGAGGTTCAAGTCCACCTGGAAGAAAAGCTTGGCAATGTTCAGTTATAAAAATCAGCCATTGAAAACCCTGTGGAACACAATTC
>NW_006408768.1:1349810-1350932 GCF_000296735.1 Chrysochloris asiatica | reverse complement strand
GGAAACCCTGTACAGGGTCGCTATGGGTCGGACCCGACTCGATGGCACTTAACAACAACAACAACAACCCCTTCTGTAGTCTCAGATTCAACAGTAATGAACTGATCTGCACCCAGTTATGATTTTGTGATGATTTCCTATGTCCATCATCTTTGGATACCATTATGGCGTCTGCTGATGGTCTCCTTCATTCAAATGATTGCCTGTGCCTTGTCTTCATCCTGTTTAAGGCTTAATAAATGTTCTCTATAAAATATGTTTGAATTTGGAGTCATTTTTCTCCTAGAGCACCACTTATGTGTTATCCACCTATTCCAGCAAAACCTCGGCTTTAGTATATCCCACCTTTGACTCACCTGATTTTGTAACTTTTTGTTTCTGCTCTAACTGTGCATGTAGATGAATGTAGATGTTTTCATAGGTGGGTTTATTTCTATCCCTCAATAAAGCTCTGCTGCCTTTACTTTCAGCAGATGCTGTGATGTTGCTCTTTGAGAGTTAGATCGACTTGATGGCAATTGGTACTGGTAATTTATTTTAAAAACAACAACAATAACCAAAATAAAAAATACTCAAGTTGGAAACAGAGAGGGCACAATGGCATTAAAATCTGGCAATAATTTTTTATACAAATATTAGATTATATCATGAAACAGTATTTTGAAATAGGGATCCTTAAACAAAAAGTGATGACATTATTCCTTTGCCTGTCTTTATTTTTGCCTACCCATTTTGAGAAAAATTTCCACCACTAATAATACATCTGCTGAAATTATAAATATATCTTTTAAAGACCTTGGAAATTTTGTTACTTATGGCTGCAAGTATACGTTGACAGAGAACTTCCAAAGGTTCAAGCCAGATTCAGAAGCTGTGGAACGAAGGATATCATTGCTGATGTCCAATGGATCTTGGCTGAAAGCAGAGAATATCTTGTTTACCTGTGCTTTATTGACTATGCAAAGGTGTTCGATTGTGTGGATCATGACAAGCTATGGACAACATTGTGAAGTATGAGTATTCTGAAACACTTAATTGTGCTCATGAGGAATCTGTACCTGGACCAAGAGGCAGTTGTTAAGACAACATGGGAACACTGAATGGTTTAAAATTAAGAAAGGT
>NW_006408768.1:1335281-1349050 GCF_000296735.1 Chrysochloris asiatica | reverse complement strand
CAGCATTGATGGATTCAAGTGTAGCAACAGTAGTGAGGTTGGCCCAGGATCAGGCAGTGTTTCGTTCTGCTGTGCATAAGGTCGCTATGGGTTGGTACAGACTTGATGGCACCTAACAACAGCAACAACAACGTATTCAAGTGGGAATAAAAAGAATTGAGACACTACTATCTCTGAAAAATAGCACATTTTCACAGTTTATTTATAAAATGTTATTTATATGTGCATGTCTATCACATAATCATGACTGACAATTTACAAAATGAGTTTCAATAGATATTAACAATACCAAGAGAAATAAAGTTTAACAGTTTTCCCTTGATGATGTAATAAATAATCTTATTATTTCTTCAGAAAACTTTAAAAATGTATCTAAATAAATGTATCTAAATAGATCTAAAAAATGTATCTAAATATCTTCAGAATGGAAAGTAACCACTTAATCTATGCTAGTATTTTTCCTAATACTATGGAGTCCTGGTGTGGTGCTGTGGGTTAATGCACCAGACTGCAAAGCTGTTTGAACTGCAAGGTCGGCAGTTCAAGCTCACCAGCTGCTTCTCAGAAACCCTATCAGGATCGCTATGCGTCAGAACAGACACTTCGGCACTTAACAACAGAGAGTACTAGAATTTTCTCCTAGTTCTGGAGATATTTTCTGTGGCTGTCAACTGAGAATGGTTTTAAATCTTGAACTGAAGGCAATTTTTACAAATTGAGAATTTCAAAGAAAAAGATTTGCTATCTTGAAGATGATCAAAATTACTAACCTAGAGATCACTAATTAGCCTTTTTTGGAAATTTCTGTGAGGTGACTGCTTTTTGCAAAGTGTCTGGATTTCCAGAATGATTTCCTTTTAACATTTACAAAGCTCTTTTGTTTGCAAAGTAGAAGGTGGATTAATGCCTATAAACTCAGCATCTTCCAGTAGTATTTCTGAAGGTCAAAAGGAACCAGGGATTTATTTGGCTGGTGTACCCTTGTTGATCTCAACAGCAGTTAGTCAAAATAGTCTTTCCTTTTAAAGTCTAAATACACTACTCTTCAATAGTTTCAAACCATTCTGTAATGAGTATAATTCCTCCATGTGTTGTTGTTGTTAGGTGCTATGGAGTCTGTTCCAACTCATAGCCACCTTGTATAGGGTTTCCAAGGAGCAGCTGGTGACCTTGAACTGCCGATTTTGCAGTTCAAACTGACTTTGCAGCCCAGTGCATTAACCCACAGCGCCACACCAGGACTCCCTATATATACATATATACATATTAGCAGTCCAGTACTTATCCTATAGCACCACATCAGGACTCCACATATATATGTATATACATGGTTCTGGCACTGCCCAAGGTCTGTGGTTCAAACCCACCAGCTACTTCTTGGAAACCTTATACAGGGTCACTTTGTATCAGAACCAACTTGACAGCACTTAACAACAATATATAAATATATAGCTGTATTTGTGGAGTCCTGGTGTGATGCTGTGGATTAATGTGCTAGACCGCAAAGTCAGTTTGAACTGCAAAGTCAGCAGTTCAATCTCACCAGTAGCTCTTCAGGGTCGCTAAGGATCAGAACCAACTCGATGGCACTTAGCAACAACAATATGTATTTATGTATAAAATCTTCACTGGCTTCACTTTTCTAGAGAACTCAACTTAAGAAAGCTTAGCTCATACATATTTATTACTGACTCACTATAAAATTATATTTTCCATTAGGTCACAAAGCTACATAACACATCACACGTCCTCTGGCCCCATTAAAACTTACATTTATTCAAATAAACTGGCTGCAGTGACATGTTCTTTACAATAATTTTCTCTAATGCCAACTCTATTTCTGATCTTGTTCCTCTAACAGAGAGAGTGTGTGTTAGGGTGCACTTACTTGCCCAAAGTCATGGTATTTTCAGTAGCTTCATATGTATATGAGAGTTGGATACTGAATAAGGAAGACCATAGAATAGATGCATTTGAATTACTGCAATTAAGAAGAATATTAAAAGTACCATGACCTGCCAGAAGAACAAACAAATATATGTTGGAAGAAGTATAGCCAGAATTCTCTTTAGAAGCCAGTATGGTGAGACTTTTTCTCTCATACTTTGAACATGTTATTGGAAGGAACCAGTTACTGGAGAAGAACATCATGCTTGGGAAAGTAGAGTCCAGCAAAAAAGAGGAAGACCTCCCCCTGCCCGACTCCCACCCCTGAGGAGATGGACTGACACAGTGGTACAGCAGTAGGCTCAAGAATAACAATTGTGGGGATGGTGTAGGATCAAGCAGTGTGTCATTCTGTTATGTATAGGGTCACCATGAATTGGAATCAACTTGACGGCACCTATAAATAACAACAACCTTAGATTCACTATAATTCCAAGCTTGCCCCTGACTCAAACAAAGATACTAAATTAGCTTCTGATTCCAGCACTTCAAGCCACAGAGTGCTCAAGAAAGTGACACAAGGAAACAATTGTTTGTCTCTTAGTAAATCCTTGAATTATTTATCTTTATTCTCACTCTTAGTCCTAATTTGAGTTCCAAGGAGCGTGCTTGCTGATATGTGTCTACACAAATATACATACAACATTTCCAGGTACTTTGAGAGGTTATGATAGTGTGCAGAACTCTGCATTCCCATGAACACCTTTGTCTTTGTACATGTGTGACCATTTGACTTTGTCATTCTTCTCTTACTAGACTGTGAACTCTATGAGCAAAGTCATTCCTGGGTGTTTGGCTCCCTATTTTCCATTCATCTAGCACAATGCCCAGCATGTACTAGGCATCCAATAAATATTGTGGTCTTCTATGTTAGCAAAGCTCTACGAAGAGTTTTCCTTTTTTTTTTTTTTCCCCTTTTGGAAAGTGCTTTAATTCCCTACAGTCTTTGCAAATGTTACCATTGAAGACTAGAGCTGCTAGACATGTGATTTAGTGATAGTAGCTGAAACAGAACATTTTTGGTGACTCACAAGCGGCATTGAAGATATGTGCTGGGGAAATGATAGCCGTAAGTGGTGGAAGACCTTTCATACTTGCTCTAATCTTGTGGAATGTGCATTAGTCTGTCCAGGAGAAAGATAAGATGTGTTCGGGTATTCCTCTATAGATCCAGATTTTACCTCCCCTTGAAATATACACACACATTTCAGGGAAGTAAATCTCTTTATGTAATCAGTCATAAATTTCCTTCCAAAACTTCAGTTGTCCTGGTCCCAAATTTCAGTAAAATTTTGCTAAGAAATCTCTTTGTGGTACAGAAATACAAAAATATTTATACAATCAAAAACAAATACTCATAAGATGTTCATCATAGCATTAATCATAAAAAGACAAAGGAAATGGACTAAATCTGAGGCAGAGAGAAAAAGGAGTCTAGAAATTAGGATTCAACATAAGCCTCTGCCAAACTCTTGAGGAATGTTGAGGACTCCACCCCTCCTTGCTTACTTAATTGTGAAGATGTGCAGAACATGCTCAGGGCACAGAGCTGAGCAGCCACATCCTGGGATGGGTCATTAAGAAAGACCACCCATAAAAAGTCCATATTTTTATAGGCCAGAATGATTTCTCCAGTGCCCCAGGTATAACTATAAAGGACTACCTCTTACTGTGTCAGAGGAGAACACAGCCCCTGCAGCCTGGAGAACCTCACATGCTCAACATCCCAGAATAAGTTTTATCTGTCCCTACCAGAGGCCTTTGTAATGGAATCCATCTTGAAGAAATGCTGTACACGTACCCAACTAGCATAGCCCCTCCTAAATGGACCATTTCTTGGAAATCTCTGCCTACTCCTATGGATGAACAAGATGTCTTTTCTTGTTCAAGATGTTGGGGGTTAAGTATTGCATTAAGCCCTCCCTGTCTCTTTGCAAGCCTTTTTTCCTATAATAAACTTTTGCCTGTATGGAAACCCTGCCTTACTTGACTATTCTTAATTAACAGAAAGCAAGAGCCCTTTCTTTGAGGGCAGAGGGGTTTGTAGCCCTCCCAGTAACAAGTCTTCTATGATAATGGGAATGGTCAAATAAATTATGGCAGGAAAGCTCAAACTTATATCCAGCCAACATTAGAAAATGGCACATGCCTAGAATAACTCTACCAATATGTGAGACACTTAGAAGAAAAACTACAAAATATTACTGAGAGAAATTAAAGACAATGTAAATAAATGGAAAGAATGTATGTTCTTGTGCAAAACGTACAAACTGCTGTAAAATTACAGTAAAGGTTTATTTCAGTTTAATAATGTTGTTATTGTTAAGTGCCGTCGAGTCGGTTCTGACTCATAGTAACCCTGTATAGGGTTTGCAAGGAGTGACTGGGGAATTTGAACCACTGAAGTAGAATAATTTAAAAGCAGAGAGAAAACCACAAAACTTGTTACAATAAGAGGAACCAAGTGTCCACAAGGAGGAATTTAGATTACTACCCATTAGAAGCTGTAAATCTCATTCATAGGTTGTGAGTGAGTAATGGCTTGTTCATGGCCTATTGATCAAAAGTGAGGCAAGAATTTCAGTTCATTGTTCATCAGAAATGGCCAAATGATTATGAGAACTGGCTCTGCAGATTATTTTACAAGAGAAGACAGGAACAATAAAAGATTTCCTGTTCATCAGATAAGCACTAACTTTGCTCAGTGGACATTTACAGTACAGATTTTAATAGTTTTGTTTGCCTTTTCTAGTAATCATTCTTCGAAAATGTGTGGAGCTGGCCTGGTTTGTTAGGCATATTCATTAGTGCCTTTGTCTCTTAGTAACCTCAAGATGAAGGCTCTTCTGACTTACTTAAGTGTTTGAAAGTATCAGATTTGTTAAAATATTGATTGGCCCCAAATTAATCTATAGAATTAACATAGTCATAACAGGGTCTTTTGTGGAAATTGACAAGTTGATTCTCAAATTTCATAGAAAAGCAAGTAATCTAGACTATCCAATTCAATACTGAAAAAGAACCAAGTTCTTATTCAGATATCAAGACTTGTTATATAATTCTGCATTCATTAAGACATGTGGTTAAAACAATATCGATCCTTAGGTGATTCCTAACCCCTGGATATACACAAGTATCACCTAGGGATCTTGTTAAAATGTAAGTTCTGATTCAGTTTATCTGGGGTATAAAGGCAAATTCCCATTAGGGGGTTTGAACATAAATGAACAGTTGGAAGCCTTGCTTTTAAGACACATTCTTGCCGTACTCCTTCCCAAACTAATTTGGGCATTCTTCTGGCAGTCCACAATATGTTCAGCATTCTTTGCCAATACCACATGAATTGTGGTGTGGTATGAGACATTTGTCTCTTGACACAGTTTTAATATGCAAGTCTGAATCTGTGCTATAGTTGCAGATGTAATAAAACTTTACAACTTCTTATAAAGGCAGGGAATTATAGAACTAGTAGAGACCTTGGTCCTGCTAACTTATAAACTGGAATAGTAATGCCATGAGACCCTGAATATGCATGGTATGGGTCTTCCATCAGCATCAATTTTATTCTTGTATAGGAGGAAAAGAGCAAACAATTTAATGGTGGTACGAGTCGGGCTGCTAACCTCCTCAAGGTCAGCAGTTTGAAACTACCAGCCATTCCATGGGAGGAAGATGAGGCTTTCTGTTCCCATAAAGATTTATACCCTCAGATACTCTTTACAGGATCACTGTGAATTGGAACTGACTCCATGGCACACAACCACCAACCACCAATTTAATAACTTATAATGCAAATATCTAACATGAACAATTGCTAACCAAAAGACTGGAGGTTTGAACCCACCAGGGGATACCTCAAAAGAAAAGTCTAATGATCTACTTCTGAAAAACCAGCGATTGAGAAGTTCTATTCTTCCACACATGAGGCCATCATCTTGAGTCAGAGCTGACTTGACAGTAACTTGTATGTATGAATTTAAAATACTATTTTATATTAAAAATATATTGTTGTTGCTAAGTGCTGTAGAGTTGGTTCTGATTTCAAGGAGCAACTGGTGGGTTTGAACTGCCAACTTTGTGGTTAGCCATCCAGTACTTAACCTACAACTCCATATTATATGCATGTAAATACATACAATGAAGAATACATAATGTGCTTTAAATTTTCAGATAAAACCCAATGATTCAAAGACTACTATTCACATGCTGATAGGTTCCTTTGGCACCTTGTCCCAGAAGGTTGGTATTCAATGTTCAAGGTCTTTGTGGTTAAGCACTGCAGTCATCCATCTAGACCAACCCCTACTTTATCCTGGAAGTGCCTGACATCAAAGTAGGCTTAGTGGAAGAGCCAGTGCCACAAGCCCACTTCCAGGTTGAAGTCATATTCAGTGACTTGTGGAAAGGTATCTTGTGGAAAGACCTTGAAAGCTTCTCACGTCTCCTTTTGCTAAGCTGACCCGATTTCATGGATGGATTTGTCTTCACTGATTGCAAGGCATATTTAGTATTAAGTTTGTGGGATTAATTAATTTTCTACCAAACTTATTTTAGCATAAATGCCTCAATTGGGATCCAAGTCTTCATAAGCAGTGTGCTGAAGAGTGAGCTGCTGAGAGCAGAGCAGCATCATAATCTTGCTATTGGCAGTGATAACATACTAGTATGTTGCCTGAGAGTAGCTCAATAAAAGAGAGGTGGTGGTGGTGGTGGTGGCTTTGTGCCATGGAGTCAGTTCCAATTTAACTGTTGCTGTTAAGTGCTGTTGAGTCCGTTCCAATGCATAGCGACCCTGTGTACAACAGAATGAAACACCACACAGTCCTTCGCCATTCTCACAATTTATGCTACACTTGAGTCCATTGCTGCTGCCATTGTGTCAACCCATTTCATTGGTGGTTTCCTTTTTTTCACTGCCCCTCTATTTTACCAAGCATGATGTCCTTCTCCAGGAATGGGTACTTTCTGATACTATGTCCAAAGTATGAAAGACAAAATCTGACCATCTTCACTTCTAAGGAGCATTCTGGTGGTACTTCTTCAAATACAGATTTGTTTGTTCTTCTGGCAGTCCATGGTACTTTGAATATTTTTCTCTAACACCATAACTCAAATGCATCAATTCTTCCATGATTTTCCTTATTCATCATCTAACTTTCACATGCATATGAGGCTATTGAAAATATCACAGCTTGAGTCAGGCTCACTTTATTCCTCAAACTGATCTTTCGTCTTGACTTGTGCAGCAGATTTGCCTAATGTAAAATGTCATTTGATTTCTTGATTGCTGCTTCCATGAGTATTGATGGTGAATCCAAGCAAAA
Organism: Chrysochloris asiatica; assembly: GCF_000296735.1. Classification (NCBI taxonomy): domain Eukaryota; kingdom Metazoa; phylum Chordata; class Mammalia; order Afrosoricida; family Chrysochloridae; genus Chrysochloris; species Chrysochloris asiatica. The sequence continues at coordinate 1,341,779 of NW_006408768.1, read as the reverse complement.
TGAAATCTTTGACAACCTTAATCTTTTCTCCATTTATCATGATGTTATTTTTGGTTCAATTGTGAGGATTTTTGTTTTCTTTACTTTGAGGTGCAACCCATACCAAAAGCTGTGGCCTTTGATTGTCATCAGTAAGTATTCTGGCTCATAATGACCCTGTATAGGGTTTCTGAGGCTGTAAACCTTTATAGGAGCAAAAAGCCTCATCTTTCTCCAGCAACCTAGTGGTTCAAACTGACCTTGTGGTCCAGTGCACTACCCCACAGCGCCACACCAGGACTCCACTCATATATTACACATACAGATATTTCTTTGCTCTGTCCGTTGAGATGGCCTAGAAATAATATATCAGTAGAATTTAGCACACTTAATTTATTACCATTTATTACTCATAATTAGCACATTTATTACCCAGATTTTGATTTCTAATGCCATTCTCCAGTAAATGGAACCAGGATTCATTGAAGAATGACTGATTCTATGACCAGGGCAAGAAATATACAGAATGAATACGGAGCATATTGTAGTGCATATTATAGGAAGAAAGTACACACACACACACACACACACACACACACACACACACACACACAGCAAAACAAAAACAAAGCAAAACAAAAGACCCAAACCTATATTGATGGGGGTATGTTAAAGTGATGTAGAAGCAAATGAAAAACTCCCAAAAACCAATGGTAGAATGATTTGAGCTATCCCTCAAAATATGGTATGATGCTGTAAGATAAGCACAGGATTTCTAACTGTGAGGTCAGTGGTTCGAACCCACCAGCTATACTCATCAGGAATCATGTACAATATTGTAGTGAGTTGGAACCAACTCAAGAGCACATAACAACAACAATAACAGTATTGTATTATAATTCAAATATGAAATAAATATCCAAGAGTCCATATACATGTAAAGAAATGATTCAATAAATAAATAAATGGGGAAGAGGCATATCTTCTAGTTAGAATGTTTCCACATAAATTATGTGGATCCTCTGAGCTCTTGGAGGTAGAGCATAACTCTTCACACTTTATGTCTGCATAGTGGCTTCCTTCCAAATAAAGAAGAACTCCACAGTGGATAAGGCAGCCAAATACCACCTTCTAGGTGAATAACTCATAGGTGATTTAGACAAACATCAATAGTGATAAGACATGTTGATAATATCTATCATATTGATGCATGATGTACAGCTCTTTACTGGAGTAGTCTTTCTCTCACTAATCTCTAACCTCAGTTGAACCAAAGGGGAAAAAATGAATTGAGGAATCTTCTCTAAAACACCTGATCAGTACTCTAAATTGTTAAGGTAATAAAAAGCAAGGAAACTCAGAAACTGTTATCATAAGGAATTTAAGAAGACATGATGAAATATAATGTGTAGTGGAATCCTGAAACACAAATTTGGATAAAATTGGTGTGATCAAAATTGCCGTTTAGGCAGATATGTTATCTAGACCCTCTACAATAATGACTTGAGAAACCAAGTGAAACAGATATGGGTAACAATTTGGGAATCCAGAGATTCAAAGGAAAGGATAAATTGATCAAATACTGATTAGAAAAAGGGGCTGAATGAAAACAGTGAGAAAGGAGGCATACAAGTACAAAGTAGTGAATTTCCAATAGGCCCAGCACAGTGTGGTCATTTTGAATTACTGCACACATGGTTCCAATCAGGATGTTGTTGTTAAGTGCCGTCTAGTCGGTTCCGACCTATAGTGACCCTATACAGGGTTTCCGAGGCTGTAAATCTTTCCGGGAGCAGAAAGCCTCATCTTTCTCCCACGGAGTGGCTGGTAGTTTCAAACTGCTGACCTTAAGGTTCGCAGCCTGATTCGTAATCACTACGCTACCATTGGAAACAGATAAGTAAGTAGCTCTGCTCAGCTAACCCTGAATCATTACCAGTAAGTGCCAGAACTGTGCTGTTCTTTTATTTTTCTTTTTTTCTTTCGTCGCAGTCCTTCCCTGCTCTCCCTGGATTTTTCCTTTTCTTTTTTCTTCATTTCACCCCCTCCCTATTTAAAAATTTTATCCTAAGAGCGAGCACCTGTTCCCTGTAACCCCTGTGGTTCACAATGCCTGCTTCAGCCTTCCATGGTCATTGGTGTATGCTCTCATGAGTGAGCCCTGCATTCTCACATTACCACTATAGCATGTTTAGAAGTGAATGCTCTCTCCAGTATCTTACCACTTTTCCCTCTCTTGTTTTCTTTCTACTTAGTTCTTCTCCACCCCCATTTTTTCATTTCTTTACCAGTCAGGAGCCAGTAATCCTACTCAGCCCAATCTACTGATCAAGTGCCACCACCTGTTCCAGCACCAATGTGTTGATGACAGATGGCAGCCAACACCCTCCAAACCTGCCCTCAGCTGCTCTAGATGGGCAGCGATTAGAGTCTCACACACACACACACACACACACACACACACACACACACACACCAACCACTATCAAATTCAACTAGAGACAGGTGGTGAGTGTTCCAATGCTGCCAAACTGGCATCCAGAGTAGTACATCCACCTGTTCACCTGTTGCACAGATACGTTAAACAAACAAAACCAACAGAGAGAAGCCAACCAAAACGCTTCAACAAGTTAATAGAATAACACTACAATGTGTCAAAGACAACAGATAACTTCAGATTACACACACAAAAAACAATGTAAGATGGCCCAAACAAATGACCAAAATACAGGGCTAGAAAGTCTTTCAGAGGAGAAAATGCTATCAGGACTACTTGATAGAGAAATCAAATGATCAAGGAAATCACAGACAAAATCAAGAAAAACACAGCCAATACTCTAGAAGAAACCAGGAAAACAAACTGATACAAATAAATAGAAAATTAGAAATCAAGCAAAAATAGCAAATAGAAATTCAAAAGATTTCAGAAATTGATAAAGCATTGGAAGATCAAAGGAGTAGAATTGAATAAATGGAAGACAGAATTGGTGAAATTGTAAACAAATTTCTTAATATTAATCTGTTAGGGGAACAATCAGAAAAAAAAAAACTGAAGAAAATATAAGAATTATGAAGTACATCATCAAGAGAAATAATTTACATGTAATTGGAGTTCCAGAACAGAAAGAGACAAAATAAAGTACTGAGAGAGCTGTAAAAGATTTGATAGAAGAAAATTTCCCTAAAGTCATTAGAGATGAGATGATAAGAATTCAAGAAACACATTGAAAGTCAAATAGGGTAGATCCCAAAAGAGAACCACCAAGGCAGCTCATAATAAAACTTTCTAAAGCCAAAGAAGAAGAAAGAATCCTGACTGTAGTTTGGAAACATGAAAAGTCACCTAGAGGGAGAACCAATAAGACTGATTTCTTGGCGGAAGACATGCAGGCAACAAGTCAATGAATGACATATCTAAAACTCTAAAAGAAAAAATTGCAAATCAAAAATTATATCTCTAGCAAAATTTGATGCTGAAAATAGTATATGTTCAGATAAACAGAAACTAAGGGAATTTTTAACAACCAATGAATCTTACAAAAATGCTAGAATGAGGTCTTCCGACACAGACCTAACAATCATTAGCATCATACACACACACACAAACATGCACCCCAAAACACGCAAACAGCAAAATGACAAGAGTAATTCATACCCACGGCTGTTGAGTTAGTTCCAACTCAAAGTGACAGAGTAGAACTGTTCCAGAGGATTTCAAGAACTTGATGGGAGCCAACAGCCTCATCTTTCTCCCACAGAATGACTGGTGGATTTGAGCAACAAACATTGCAGTGAACAGCCAACACTTAATCCACTGTGCCAGGAAGGCTCCTTAGTAAATTCATACCTATCGATAATTATAAGGAGCTTGGTAGCATAGTGGTTACGAGTCGGGCTGCTAACCTCAAGGTCAGCAGTTCGAAACTACCAGCCATTCTGCTGGTAGTTGGTAGTTGAGAAAGACGAGGCTTTCTGCTCCCGTATAGATGTACAGCCTCAGAAACACTATGCAGGGTTGCTATGAGTTGGAACTGACTCCACAGCACACCGCCACCACCACCATCGATAATTACACTGAATATAAATGGATTCAAAGCATCACTAAAGAGACAAAAAGTAGCAGAAGGGACAAGAAAACATGCCCAATTAATAGCCTATCTACAAAAGACATATCTTAGGCACTGTCGTAGTTATCTGATACTGCTATAACAGAAATACCACAAGTGGGCAGCTTTAACAACCAGAAATTTATTCTGTCACAGTTTAGAAGACAGAAGTCCAAATTCAGAGTGCCGATTCTTGGGGGAAGGCTTTCTCCTTATTGGTTCTGTGTAAAAGTACTTGCTTCCTTTCAGCATCTGCACTCCTTGAAATCCAGTATTCATTGAAAGATCTCCATACATCTTGGTATCAATCATCTAATCATTCCCTACTTATAGGGACCCTCTCTCTGCACAACAGAACAAAATACTACCAAGTCCTGTACAATCCTCACAATCATTGCTACGCTTGAGCCCATTGCTGCTGCCACTGTGCCAGTACATATGATGGGGGTCTTCCTCTCCTTCTCTGATCCTCCACTTTACTAAGCATGATGTCCTTCTTCAGGGACTAGTTCCTCCTGATAATATGTCTGAAGTAAGAGAAACATCAATTCTCCTAAGGTCTACCTATTTATTGTCCAACTTTCACATGCATATGAGACTATTGAAAATACCATGGTTTGGTCAGGCACACCTTAGTCCTCAAACTGACATCTTTGCTACTGAATATTTTAAAGAGGTCAGCAGTAGATGTGCCTAATGCAATATGTCATTTGATCTCTTGACTGCTGCTTCCATGAGTGTTGATAATGGATATGAGCAAAATTAAGTTTTTGACAACTTCAGTATTCTCTCCACGTATCACGATGGTATTTATTGTTCCAGTGGTGAGGATTTTTGTTCTTTTGTTGTTGTTTTCTTTACATTGAGGTGTAACCCATACTGAAGTCTTTGATCTTCATTGGTAAATCATTTACGTTCTCTTGGTTAGCGCAGGGAATCGGGCCCCCGGCCGCCACAGTCACCTCGGCCGCAGCCGCCATCGGCCTGATCCCCGCCCACAGCCATGGCCGAGGACCTCTCTGCGGCCACGTCCTACACCGAAGACGATTTCTACTGCCCCGTCTGTCAAGAGGCGCTCAAAACGCCTGTATGGACCGCGGCCTGTCAGCACGTTTTCTGTAGAAAATGTTTCCTGACTGCAATGAGAGAAAGTGGAATACATTGTCCCCTCTGTCGTGGAAATGTAACTAGAAGAGAGAGAGCTTGCCCTGAACGGGCTTTAGATCTTGAAAATATGAGGAAGTTTTCTGGTAGCTGCAGATGCTGTGCAAAACAGATTAAATTCTATCGCATGAGACATCATTACAAATCTTGTAAGAAATATCAAGATGAATATGGTATTTCTTCTATCATTCCAAACTTTCAGATCTCTCAAGATTCAGTAGGGAACAGTAATAGGAGTGAAACATCCACATCTGATAACACAGAAATTTACCAAGAGAATACAAGTTCTTCTGGGCATCCCAATTTTAAGTGTCCATTGTGTCAAAAATCCAATTTTACCAGACAGCGTTTACTGGATCACTGTAACAGTAATCATATATTTCAGATAGTTCCTGTGACATGTCCTATTTGTATGTCTCTTCCATGGAGAGATCCTAGCCAGATTACTAGAAATTTTGTTAGTCATCTAAATCAAAGACATCAGTTTGATTATGGAGAATTTGTGAATCTTCAGCTAGATGAGGAAACCCAGTATCAAACTGCTGTTGAAGAATCTTTTCAAGTCAACATCTGAAGGCTGTGGACATCTCTACATCTTTGTACCTGCAAGTGCCATCTTTAAGGGGAAAAACTACATAAAGTCACCATTCAGTACCTTGATGTGTATATTAATAAAAGTAATTCAGTTTATTGTTTAGTTTTTTTAAATTGAAAAATAAATGTGGGCCATTTAAATACTTCATCTTGATAAAAATGAAAGTTCAGACATTAGTTTTTAAAGCATAAAAAGGATTATATTTCACAAATGCAATGGTGTAAAGGGAATCCCTGTTGCAACTTTTTTGTTTCATATTGAATATTTCATTATTATGTTGCTTTTGAAATTTGGAACCGTTTCTTGCATTTATTTTATTGTACACAGGTAAACACACAGTAGCACATTCTAAAGATGTGATTGATAATAATCCTACAAATCTGTGACAGTTGTCAAAGTTGCAGAGTGGAAACGTGAAGTGCTAAATGACACAATCCAAAGTAAACTTTTTTATACAGACTCTAGCTGAAGAATTCATCTTTAAGAAAATGGTATTTATATAACTTTTAGTATTTTTGAAGACTAGTGAAATTTCTTTAATAATTTTAGCTCTATAAAAAGTGAAAGCTCATTATAAAGATATTTTCTTTTTAGTATTAGAAGGAAATATCAAAGAGAAAAATTTATGTGTTTGGTGAGCAGTTGGTAGTTTCA